>NW_007232072.1:162178-166664 GCF_000164805.1 Carlito syrichta
GCGCTACCACGCCCGGCTGATTTTTTGATTTATTGTAGAGATGAGGTCTCGCTGCCCAGGCGGGTCTCAAACCCACGGGCTCAGGCAATCCACTCACCTCAGCCTCCCAAAGGCGCGGGATTACAGGCTGAGCCACCAAGCCCAGCTAGTAACTACTCTTGTGTAAAGAAATGCTCAGCTCTTAGCAATCCAAGATGTAAGTAAGGAAATCTGGGCATGCCCACATGGCTACATATTCATCAGCATAATCCAATGGAGTTGTCTCCAACAAAACATTGTGGTGTTGAGCAATTGAAATAAGAAAAGGAAAAGGTAATGTAAAATGCACAGTGTATTAAGGAAATATATTACATTTTAAACATTGCTATGGTTTGAATGAGGTCCCCAAAAGTTTATGTGTTAGAAATTTGGTCCCCAATGCAACAGTGTTAAAAGATGGAACTTTTGGAAGGTGATTCAGGCATAAAGTCTCTGCCTTTATGAATGGATGAAACGATTTGTAGACTGATGGATTATTGAGGGAGTGGGTTAGTTATCATGAGAGTGGGTTTGTTATAAAAGCCTGTTTGACTGTCTCTTGCGAGCCCCCTTGTCACATGACACTCTGTGCCATTTTAGGACTCTGCAGAGTCCCAACCAGCAAGAAGGCCCTCACCAGATGTGGCTCCTACATCTTGGACTTTGCAGCCTCCAGAACTGTATTGAATACATTTCTTTTCTTTATAAGTTATCCAGTCTGTGGTAACTGTTATAGCAATGCAAAATGGATTAAGACAAACACAACACTTGTGTATCCACAGATTTATTTTTTTAGGAATCAATATATCGAGTTAACATGCTTAGTAATTAATCTGGCAAACTGATACTTACAGATTAATGTTTTGTTTCCATAAACAATTATTGCAACCATTCTACCTCAACATCCAGCTGCATGCTAGCTGTGTCAGGACCTCCAAGAATAGAGGCAGGTTTCAAGCAACTAGGCATTCAAATGAATTCTGTGCTAACATATACGTTTTAGCATTGTATTATCTGGAATTCTTTTTTAAGAGGGGAAAACTCAGAAATTATTCTTTGTTCAATGATAAAGGCTTGAAAATGCATCTAACTGCATGCGGTATCTACTCAAATCTGTATTGGAAAATTACCCTGTAAATGCTTTGTAGGCTTTTTTTCTTCTTCCTCATTTTCAGTCTCTCACAGTCTCTCACTTCTTAATCAATTCCTATTTTCTCAACACAGACTGCGTTGCCACCAAGCTATCAAATAATAATTTTTTTTTTTTTTTTTTGGAACTCAAAAGGAAAAGAAAAACCCAACCCAACCAAATAGATAAACAAGCATGAAGCTTCAGGAACCTTTTACTCCTATGCCAGTATACTGAGGCCTCTGTCTCTGCCTCAGTGGGGACTGAATTCAGATGGGCTCCTGATATGCTGATTGAGATCTGTAATTACAAGATTTGTGAATCTAAAATGAATTTTCTTTTCCTTATCTTCAGGAAAGACTACAAATACCAAGTCCAATTATGAGAGATAGTCAATGTTTCCTTTTGGTCTATGACACAGCACAACAATTATCTGTGGATGTTTTAAAAAAATGCATGAAGTAGAATTCTCTTGGTTTACATAAGATGAAGGCTTCAGGAAGGAAGCCATGGTTGGCATTATCTGCTGACATTCATGCATGATTCAGCACCTCTAGACAACGATTTGGGGAATCTGTTTTTCCATTACATGCCAGACTTTGTCTTCTTGCTAGAAACTGAAAGGATCAGAATTCCCAGCCTTTAAGGTAACTGCCTCCAGCGATGCCCAGCACCCAGGAGCATTCCGGAGACTCTTGTGGGTGTCTCTCCACAAATGCCATCGTGGAGATGAGGCTTCCAGGTGACTGACGAATTTCTCACTTGTCCCCTGGATGCTTTTGCATCTGTTGATACAGCCTCTGTGTTTATATGCATGATTAGATTGAGAATTCCTGGGTCAACCACCCACAGATTGTATCAAAAATAATCAATCTTATTTGACTGTCTTAACATTTTGGCTATTTTAGTTGTTAAGGCAACCGGATCTGATGAAGTGTTCACTCATCAATTTGATGTTCAGCAATTGTCTGTCATAGTTCTGAAATTGGAGGGGGAAAAAAATAAAAATCAACTGTCAAAACAGTCAATCCAATCATGAATTTCTCCCTGACACCAGAGAGCACTGCTTCTGCTCTCCTCCCAACTTTTTTCTTCCTCCTCCCCTTTTCTCCCTCCTCCTCCTTCTTTCCTCGGATCTGTCCCTCCCACAAACAGTTTCCCACCCCCAGTGATGTTGGTGAACGACAGAGAAGGGAGATATTTTAGGTTTGCAAAAGCTTACTTTCTCCTAAAAGATTTTCCTTTTCTTTGTTTTGATGTTGATTTTTTCTCCCCTTGAGTAGTGTTAAAAGGATGAATACATGGTATGTATGGAAAATATTTATCTTAATGGAGAATTTAGGCAGAAATGTCCTTTGTTTCCTCTTTCAAGATGAATTCCACTTTTCAGGGAGCACAGTTCCAATGCCAGTGAGAGGCGGCTGGCTTGCAAAACCCTTTCCTGTCCCTGAGACTGCTCCAACCTCCTTGGAACAGAAGCGCTCCGAGCCTGGCCCTAGTGTGGGATGAGGCTGGCTTTCCAAGTTGGGAAATGTGTTACTAATTACTTTTTACTGCTGTCTCCATTTGAGTTTCCAGACTTTTTCCCCCCAGCCTGTGTCTCCCCACCCAGCTTCCTACCTCATTCTGACTACTAATTTAACCTTGGCTCCCTTCCTCCAGAAACATTTGACCTTGTGCGAGAACTTGGCATCCACTTCTCTCCTTCTACTTCCCCAGAAGGGAAGCGCTGGACTGGGATAATTAGCATGAGCAGGCAGCACTGCCAGGCCTCCCGCCTGTGTCCTCTGGGCTCCGGCTTGTAGCTCCCTTTTTCTGGGCAAAAGGGCGGTGGCCACTGGTTGTCAGGAGACCTTGTCCAACATTTGCATCAAGATGGTGTTACCAGGGATGTGGGCTCAGATAATTTGCTCCCTTAATTGAAGGAAAATAATGTAGAACTTCAGTTCTCATACCCTTGATTTGGATTTGAAAGAGCTCTGTTGATATTTTTATGAAGAAAGGGATCTGGAAAGGGTTATAAGGAAACTGTGAGTTGTTTAACCTGCTTAAGAGAACAAACTTTGCAATCACTTAAGAAATGCTCATTTCTTTCTTCTGCTTATAAGCTGATTACATAGCACTTTGATCTCCCCATTAATTAAGTCCCCAAGGACAAATACTGGGTATAGTTTCATAACTGAAATACCATCATAGAGGTACTTGAAAATAATGTTACCTCAGTTCTTTAAAACTACTCCACAGTTCTTTATTTTCACTAACTTGATCCAACCATCCCTTATTACACTGAATGAGTGGAATTTCACTGTATTTCACTAGATTTCACTAGATTTCACTAGATTTGTGAGTGTATGTTCTTGGAGTTTATAGAATATAACTATCTTTGTAAAATACCTTAAACTATAGGAATTTGGTATAGGGATTTGGTATAGAGTTAGAAATTGGTTGGGTAGAGACAGTGATAGAAGATACAAATAGAAGCATTGACAGACCATCAGCAGTATGCATTCAATACAACCCAGCCTATGAAGGGGATGCATAGTACAAAATTGTGGATAATTCAGTCTATCCCTTATGTATTGAAGGCGAGGAAGGAAGAGACTTATAGGAGGTAGCAACTGTGTGGGTCAATTCATAGGCCTTTATGTGTTAGGAGATGCATATCCAGGAATGAGATCTCTCCATACGGCTTCCACCTCTCGGATAAATGGAAAATGGAACTGTTTTTCTAATCAGGAGGGTTCTCCTACCCCTACTCTGGAGGACTAGCTTCTCAAGAGCATAGGTCTTCAGTGATGAAGTACTTGAAGTACACTGCATGCACCCAGAAAAGGTGCTGGGGCAAGAGCATCGGCTCTGGGGCTAAAAGCCCTGGTGGCTTCAGTACCGACTTTACCATTTGTAATCTATGAGACGCCAAAGTATACATTCTGATACATCGAAACTTTGACTGTCAAACAAATATACAAAGATACATTTTAACATTTCAATATAATGAGGGAAGCGTGAGGATTTTAAAACTAGTTCCAGAATTGGAGAGGCTAAGTATATATCGATAGATGGATGGATAGATAGATAGATAGATAGACAGGGATAATGTCTTTTGAAATATGATTTTACTAGACAGAAATTATTCTCATATTTATTAAACAAAAACCTACAAGTTACTACTGCTTCATAGAATCTAGTCCTAATCAGCCGTAAACAGTAATTCAAACAAAGATACATTCCTCAAAAGTTACTAAACCCTGGGCTCTGGTATAATATCAAAAAGACATGTACCAGCTACTCGGAAGGCTGAGGCGGAAGGATCGCCGGAGCCCAGCAGGTCGAGGCTGC
>NW_007232072.1:166729-187083 GCF_000164805.1 Carlito syrichta
AAAAAAAAAAAAAAAAAGACATGTAGACATCTTTTTGTCTTATTTTCAGGTTTGGGGTAAGTTTTTCTTAACAAGAGGTAAGGCAAATTACTTCATCTCACTGAACCTCAATATCTTTATCTGAAAAATGGGATTAACAATATCTACCTTACAGGTTGTTACAAGATTGATATAAAAGTATATATCTAAAGCATCTCCATGTCAACCTAAGTTACAAACAGAGAGGTTTCATAAAAGAAAATGATGTTTGCTTGGGAATAGAGCATTGCAATGAGAATACGCATGCCATAGTCAACTATGGGCACATTCAGAGAGGTAAAGGAAGAAAAGAGTTTTCAAAGAATAAAATGAGGAGGATTTTTTTATTGTTTTGAAATAATTGTCTTTGGCTACAGAGATCAGTAATAAGACTGACACCAGTCTGAGTCTGGACAAGAAGTTGCTGGGCAGATGTCTCGGCAGAAATATTTTTTGTGTAAAGTTACAATGGCCTTTGTACAAGGTTATGGTTTTTGCAGTCTTTTTTTCTGGCATGCAAGCATTAAAACCCTCTCTTCATAGGCTTCTCCAACTCTATTTGACAGAGGCTTTTTTTTTTTTTTTTAATTAGTGACACCATTCTGATTTTGACACCTTTCACGCCCACAATACCTCAGTAAATGACAATTCCCTTCTTTCCCTGCATTACTCTTATTCCAGATTATCTGACATTTTGCCAATGAGATCTCTTTCAATTGGTGCTTCCACATATTACCAAAATAAGGATAACTGATGGCTATAATGATGACCCTGAGATTCTTCACAGCCTTCTGTGTCATTACAGATAAAACTGTGTGTTCAGCATAGTATCAATGCTAAGTGTAATTGATTACAGTCTACTTTAAAAAAAAAAAGAAGTCATTACCATGGACCTTGACTCAGTAAAACAGAATATCTAGTTTACTAAAACCATATTTTCCAGATTATTAAGCATAAAAGAAAATTCTAGCAAGGGTTTTTACCTGGAACACTAACTTGAATTCTTGTGGTAAGTGGTAGATTTGAATAAATGCCCTATAAATTTCCTTCCTATTCTAATATTTTACTATGAGTGATTTTAAAAAGGATACTTAGGTAAAAATTATATGCAGGAAGGAGGAAGCCCATGCATTTTAGTCTTCAGGAAAAAAAAGAATTACAACTGTGTATTAAAAATAGTGACTGGTGATAATAGTTTTATTTCTTTAAAAACATGTAATTATGAGTAATTTCAAATATATAGAAAATAATAAAACACTTGGAAGCCTTCTACCCAAATTTAACACACCCAGACATCTTTGCCATGTCTCTGAGGTTTTTTTTAATAAAGAAAATAAGAAAAAGCTAAGTCTCTCTTTTCACCCACTTCCTCCCTACTTCCTCAACCCACAAATGTAACCATTATTCTGAAATGGATCCGTATCTTTACAGCAATGTTATATGCCTATAACAATAGATAGCATGATTTTGTGAGACTTTAGACATTACTCAAACAATATCATTCAATTTATCTTTTTTTCACTCAACATTCAATTTTTGAACTTTATCTGTGCAGATATATCTAGATCTACTTTATCTTGTATTCCAAAATGTAATTATCTCACAATTTATTGAACCACTATTTTACTGAGTTATTATCTTCAATGCTGTACTATAACCTATAACAACTCTGCAAAAAATGAGCTTTATATACACAAAGGATTTCCTGGATTATAGTGAATGTATACTTTCTACTTTGGTAGCTATTGTCAAATTGCCCTCCAAAGTGATTATGCTGATTTATCTTCTACTAACATGCACATTTTCATATGATTATAGCCATGTGACTTGCCTTTTTGATGAATTGTCTATGATCTGTATCCATTTTCCTATTGGATTGTTACCTTTCTTTTGTTTTGTTTTGTTTTTTGAGTTGGAGTCTCACTGTCACCTAGGCTGGAGTGCAGTGGAAGGATCATGGCTCACTGAAGCCTCAGTTTCCTGGGCTCCAGCAATTCTCCCCCCTCAACCTCCTAAGTAGCTGGGAATACAGGCATGTGCTACCATGCTCAGCTAATTTTTGTATTTGTTTGTAGAGATGAGGTCTGGCTATGTTGCCTAGGCTGGTCTCGAGCTCCTAGGCTCAAGCAATCCTCCTGCCTGAGCTTCCCAAAGTGCTGGGATTACAAGCATGAATCACCACACTCAACCCCCTTTTTTCATATTGATTTGCAAATATGTGTACTTTTTATGGTTATGTGCATTGAAAACATTTTCTCCTGGTATTTGGGTTGCATATTTATTTTATTTTTAGTTTTAGTTTTAGTTTTTTGAGTTGGAGTCTCACTCTGTCATCTAAACTGGAGTGCAGTGGCCACTCCCGCCCACTGCAGCCTCGACCTGCTGGGCTCCGGCGATCCTTCCGCCTCAGTCTTCCAAGTAGCTGGAACTACAGGCATGTACTACCATGCCCGGCTAATTTTCAATTTATTGTAGAGATGAGGTCTTGCTAAGTTGCCCAGGCGGGGATCTTGAACCCCCAGGCTCAGGCAATCCTCTCACCTCGGGCTTCCAAACTACTGGGATTTTAGGCATAAACCCCTGTGCCTGGCCCAGGTTATATTTTCAATCTGTTTATGTAATATGTATTCTTTTAACCTGAATGTAGTCAATTTTCCTCTCTTGAGAGGTAGTGTAAAGCTAGAATGCCTGGTTTCAGCTGACACTTCTACCACTTACCACAAGATTAAGAAAGTTAATAGTCCTCCAGACCTCCATCTTTTATGAAGATTATAATAATAACTGCTTCATAGGTTTTAGAAAAGATTCCATGAGTGAGTATATATTATATACTCAGTATATTGTGTAGTACATAAAATAGCTTAATAAATATTGACTTATTATTATTATATTTTACTTTATGGTTTGTACTTTTTATGTTTCATTTAAGAAACATTTATCTTCCCTGATATAAAAACCTTCTTCTAAATTTTCTATTAAAAGTTTTAAAATTTTGCTTCTACATGGATCCATCTGGAATTTATTTTTAAGTGCAGTATGGGTAGGAAGTCTATTTTTTCTCACATGAATAGCCATTTTTTCGCAGTATTTATTGATAGCTTATGTCTTTCTCATAATGCTACCTCTGTCATAGACTTCCCAAATATGTATGTTTGACAATGGGGCCTCATTTCTCCTCCAATAGTCTATTTGTCAATACCATACTGCTTTATTTACTGTGGCTTTATAATACACCTGAATATATGGTATTATGAGTCTTCTCTCCTTATTCTTTTTCAAAGCTGTCTTGTTATTCCGGGCTTTTTGCTCTTGCACATGAATTTTAGCATCTTTGTGAATTTCTGTGAAAAATCCCACTGGTTCACTTTTAATTTGAGGAAGGTTCAGTTACAAGGCTGTATTTCATCCTACATCCATTTGTATGACATGTCACGGAGTGTGTTATGTGGGAAAAGTCCCAAAGATTTGGGTTATAATATCTAGCTTTAAGAACTCGCTTGGACAATCACATTCATAACTCTGGATTTCAGTTTCCTCATCTGTAGAAGAGCCTGGACTGTGATTATACAATAACATACAAGAACAATGCTACTCTAAGAATAATCCCTGAAAGAGCTGCCTCAGCATCACCTGGGATTTCATTCGAATTGAAAATTAGAATCTGAATCTCTGAGGACAGAGCCCAGGAATCTATGTTTAATAAGCTCCCCGGGTGATTCTTATGCATGGTGTGATGGTGAATTTTATGTGTCAATTTAACTAGGTCACAGTACCCAGGTATCTGGTCAAACATTATTTCAGATGTTTCTGTAACAAATTTCTTTAGATGAGATCAGCATTTAAATCAGCAGCCTGGAACAAAGCAGATTACCCTCCATAATGTAGATAGGCCTCATCCAGTCAGCCAAAGACCTTAACAGAAAAAAAGACTGCTTTCCCTTGGAAGGGGGCTGGGAAGGAATTCTTTCAGTAGAGAGCCTTTGGACTTGAACTGCAACTCTTTCCTGGGTCTGCAGATTTCAGACTTCCCAGTCTCCACAATAACATGAGCCAATTCTAATTCCTTAAAATAAATCTCCCTTATACACACACACACACACACACATCTTATTGATTCTGTTTCTCTGGAAAACCCTGGCAAATACACATGGTAAAGTTTGAGAAGCTCACTCCTCAATATACTTGGCACTACTCCATCCTTTTATGTACAAGTTGTCCAAATTCACTCATTTATGGAAGAGTCATATCTAAAATCTAGGTCACAGGATGCCTAATTTTCTGTGTTTTCTTGCTTGGAAAATATACTATAAAGAAAATAAACTGTTTATGTTGAGTGGGTGAGTTAAGGAGAGCAGAAATTTTATTTTCACAATGAATTAATTTAAGTGTTCCTTTTAAATAAGAACTTCACTCAGTAATTCATTTATAAATTTCTATATACTTGGCAGAAAAAGTATCAGCAGGGGACCAAAATGTTAGAGCTAAATACCCATGTAAGGCTGAATCATTAATGAAAATAAAGTATCCCTGAAATAAAAATGCAAGACAACGTAAGTTTCTTTTAGCAAAATATTTGATTTCCCTATACAATTTAAGAAGCCATTTCAAAAAAATAAAGTAGGGCTATAGCCCTAAGTGTAGATGTAAGTTCTGTATCCCCACTTACCTGGGCCCAGAAAGCACTTCATGGGAGAAATTAGACCCCAGGGGTATGAGAGAACCCATTGGGTCAAGCAGGGTTGTCCAGAGAAACAGAACCAAAAGGATATACAGTGTGTAGATACATGAGGAGATTTATTATGGAAATTGGCTAACATGATTGTGGAGGCTGAGAAGTCACACAATATGCCATCTGCAAACCGGAGAAGCAGGATAGCAAGTGGTGTGATTCAGTCCGGAGGCCTTAGGAGGGGTGGGCACAAGTGTAAGTCTTGAAGTCTGAAGCTCCAATGGCTGAGGGCATGAAAAGACAAATGACCCAGCTCAAGAAGAGAGAGAGAGAGAGAGAGAGAGAGAGAGAATTCACCCTTCCTTCACCTTTTTGTTCTATTCAGGCCCTCAAAAAATGCAATAATGCCTGCCCACATTGGTGAAGGTGGAATTTGTTTATGTAGTCTACTGATTCAAATGCTAATTGTTTCTGGAAACCCTCACACAGACACGCCCAGAAATAATGTTGTACCAGCTATCTAGGCATGCCTTAGCCCAGTCAAGTAGACATGTTAAATTAGCCATCACACCCATCTCCCAATAAGAAGGGAGAATGAGTTTATGGAGCTCTAAACTTCATGCACTCCCCACCCATCTGCCTGGGATATGAGGAAAACAGTTAACACAAAAGGATCTAGGGTTAGAATATAGAAAAAAAGTCCATTACATAAGCATTTTGAGTTAATGGAATATACTCTGCATGATCTAGATCCAAATTTGTACCCAAAAGTCAACGACCTTGTGGTCTCTGCTAGGTCTAACAATTTGTGTCACTAAACGTACAAACGTGTTACTATCAAAGAGCTTTTGCTGACTTGAACCCAAAAGTGGATCGGGCCTTAGCAAGTAACCAGTGGATTTAGAAAAAGGAAAATAAAAAAGAGCATCTTTCCAACTGACAAATTCGTTTTCTCACTATGTGAAGCACAAACCACCCCAAACCATGACTATACTTATAACAACTGGGAGAGTCTGCAGAGAGTGAAAGCTAATCCTCTCACGTGGAAAGCAAGCTTGGACAGACATTTATAACCCTCTAACTCAATGAAAAAGTCTTCTCTGTTTTCAAATGGCTCTCAGTTGTCTGGGGCTGAACCAGGGCCTTAGGAGAAATTAGGCACTCTCTTGCCAGGGTGGGGAGTCTGCATGAAGTCAGTGGGAGAGGCCCTGGGAACATCACATGAATATTTATAGATGAAAATGTGTCAGAAGAGCTTAAAGAACCTCTATCCCCAGTCCTTCAAGAGACAAAAGAATTGTCCAAGGGAGACAGCTGACTGGATTTTTTAAGCTTCTGATATTTTAAAATCTATTATTTTTAAATGACACCTCTCCCCCTCAGTAACTGAATGGGGAACTTCAAATATACAGTACTCTATCCCCTGCTTTTATCAGTTATCCTCTTAGGGACCCTGTTGAGAAAGTTTCTTTTGAGTTTATCAAACCCGACTCTCCAAAGGGAAGTCAACAAAGCCAGCGTGTTTCAGAAATGCATATGCTGTCATTAAAATAGCTGTCCGTTCTCCCAGAGTGCCTCCCATAAAAGCATTTTAATTCTCTAACCAAAATGTAGTTCAGCCTTTATTCCGCAAAGCCAATTTGTTTATGTTTCCAAGTTCAATCACAATCTATTTGTAAAACCTATTTAGAATCAGAGTCACATAGCCAGAAATGATCATGCTCTAATTTCCTTATTAGAAAGATTCTTGTTGCAGCTGGCAGCTTGATTTGACTGCTCCCACAGTCTGGAGCAACATGTTCTCAACCTCGTTTCTTGATTTTGTTCATCATTTCTTTTGGGGGTTTTCCCCCCCAACATAAGAACATCAAGACAGAGAAAAACGATTTCCAACATTGTTGCTAAAATGGAGGTGAAATAAGAGATTACCACATTTTTACCTGTCAAGAAATGAACATAATTGGACAATTCAGAATTTCTGAAAGAAAGAAAGTAAGGAAATGTTCACAAAACACATCGTCACAAGAAAGATGCTTTAAGATTGAGGTAAAAACTCAGTTATTTCAAAGGACTTGGACGATTGATGTTTTCTGGATAATTGAGTCTGAAATAAAGCAAAACACTAGTGCAGCATTCAAAAAAACTTCTTATTTCATCTACTTTTTTTTTCACAATTTGTTTTATAAAACAGGTGGGTCAATCTTTTTGACACAGCAAGACGCATCTTTTCAAGATAATTTTAAAGTTCTCAAATGATGCAGGGTCTCAAAGTACCTCAGTGTCTCTACACCAATCCGTTGGTAAAATCTTATCCTTTAAGGTCTAGTTCAAATGACATTTTATGAAGCCTTTCCCAATGTCTCACTATTTTCCTGCTACAACATGATACAATTTGTTTTATACTGTGTTAAAGAAATCACTAATCTAGGCCAAAGATGCTAGGAAAACTGCAAAGATGCTCCCATTTTACTTTAATGGTGGTTAAAGTGATGTCATATCCCAAGGGTCACCCTTATAATAGACTTTCAGAGAAATCTACCTACTATCTCTTGCAAATTCAACTAGATTAAGAAACAATGTGGTCTGCTATTAAGTGAGGGTCAAATAAATGTACAGCACTTGTCACTCAGCACTAAGCTTGTTCTCCAAAAGAGTCTAGGGTACAGAGAATCAGGCAAAAGAGCATGTTTCAGAACTCAGAAATAAAGTTTTGATTCCAGTTGGACAATTCTAGCTCTCCTTAAGGTTATATAATGGTTTTCATGAACTTCCAATCTAGTACAGCGTATTCACTTATACTTCCAAATCGCTGAATAATTCCTCAATTATTCACTCACCCTTCCTCTTTTCACTTGTCCCTCTGTCGAAACGCTACCTCCTCCGCGAATACCTTTAAGACCCACACTGCTCACTGCCAGCTCAATATTCATTCATTCCCCCCTTTTTGTCTTACCAATTTATTCAAGGTACATTTTTAACTTTAAAATTTAAAATAATTTTCCAGACTCTTTGCCATCAGGAATGGCCATATGACCTGGTTTGGGTTGACTAGTTGAAAATGGAATTTACTGAACAAAACTTAACAAAAAATATTTCTTTAGAGACAATTCATCTGGCCTTCTCTTTAGTCCTTTAGTCTTAGTCCTTGCAATTTCCCCTTCTTCTTGTCTGGGACCTAGAGTTAGTGTTTGGAAGTAAAGCAGCCATTTTGCAATGTGAATAACTGTGAGCTAAGGGTGGTAAAATAGTAAGATTAAAGAAATTTGGACCCTTGATGGCATGACTGATTCACCACACCAATCCTGGACTGCCTAACTCTAATCTTCTATAACTTGAAACTAGTCAACTCCTTTCCTATTTAAGTCACCCTTTTGGGGGGGTGGGGGCGTTGTTGCTCACGGATAGAAAATCCTGACTGGCACACCCTTCTTAACCACTTGAAAGTCTCATAGTAAATTTCCCTGGAATCTTTAAACAACTCCTCCTTCTCTCACCACGTATGTTAGTCAGGGTTCTCCAGAGAAACAGCATATATATGAATTGGCTCATGCAATTATGACAGCTGAGAAGGCCCAAGATCTGCAGTCAGAAAGCTATAGACCTGTGAGAGCCAATAGTGTAATGGCAGTCCGAATCCAAAGGCCCAAGAATAGGTGAACTGATGGTATAAGTACCAGTTCAAGAAAAGGAAAAGACTGATGTCCCAGCTCAGACAGGCAGAAGGAGTTTCCTCTTACTCAGTTATTTTATCCTATTCAGGTCTTCAAACGATTGGATGAGTTCCTCCTACCTTAAAAAGGGCAGACTGCTTTACTCAGTCTACCAAGCCAAATGTTAATCTCATGTAGAAACGCTGCACAAACATACCCAGAATGATGTTTGACCAAATGTCTGGGCCCCCGTGGCGCAGGCTAGCATCAAGTTAACCTTCATGACCACTTTACCATCCTCCCTTCCCAGACAGGCACTGGAGGAGACACTGGCCATCCACAGAAATGAAACCCCCGGAGAGGATCAAAGCCTTCTTATTTTTAAACATTTTTAGAGTTGCCAGGTAAAATATGTTCATTTGCTAAATATGGAAATCCCATTTTGTTTGGAAATGATCTAAAATGTATTGAATGTTTTCTAGATATCTTGAACAATTTGTAATTTTAATATTTTCTGCATGTTTCCATGATGACTGCATTGTGCTTTCTGCACAATGCTTTTTATTGATGTTTTGTGATGTGTTTCCCCTGTATTAAATGGTTCCAATCTGCAAACTTTTTGAAATGTGTGTATATGAATATATCCATATGGATGGACGTGTATACATAAACACACACACACACACACACACACACACACACACACACACACGGTTCTTGCCAGCTGGTACTGCGTTATTGTCAGAATGCCTGTCAATAGCATCTTAAGCTGATTTTGGATTTCTTTTTGTTGTTGTTTTTTGAGTCTGGGTCCCACTCTATCACCCAGGCTAGAGGGCAGTGGCACGATCATGGCTTACCTCAGCCTTGACCTCCTGGGCTCAGATGGCCTCTCGCCTCTGCCTTCTTAGTAGCCGGGACTACGGGCACATGCCACCACGCCTGGCTGATTTTGTTGATTTTTGTGTAGAGATAGGCTCTTGCCATGTTGCCTAGGCTGGTCTTGAACTCCTGGGTTCAAGCAATCCTCTAGCCTCAGTCTCCCAAAGTGCTGGGATTACAGGCATGAGCCACCACACTTGGCTCTTAATCTGTTTTTAATGTGACTTTGTTGGAATTTTGTCTAAGATAAAAGTAACCCTAAATAATTACCTGAAGGACTAATCTTTCACTAAAAATGATGGCCTTTGTGATATATATTCTGACTTCTTGGAGAAATGTTTCTGGTCTTCTGGTTCTTGATTGTGTCTGGTTGCAAGACCTGGATATTTAAGTGATCTCTCAATCAGAGAGGTGCTGCTATATGATGGTGTCTCTTTCAATATTTGCCCATTCTGCTTGTGTGTATGCAGGCATGCACATGCCTGCACGTGCACAAACATACATTCAGTAGTTGCTTGATAGCTTTTATGCCCTTACAATTTTATCTATCTGAGCATTGTCTAAGTATCTAAGTTCCTAGATGACAGGGGACAATTTTATTAAATTCACTTGACAACCCAGTATTACTCATCAACTGGGTTTAACTAGTGCTCTCAACTGGTATTAATTCCCTGTATAATCTTGCCATTCAAGCAAGAACCCAATGACTAGAAGTACAGGCATAGCCTGGGAGCTTGCTGGAAATGCATAATCAAAAAGCCCTCCCCAGACCTACTGAAGCAAAATCTGCATTTTAACAAGATCCCCAAGTGATATTCCTATACACACTGAAATGTGAGATGCACCAAACTAGAGCTTTGGTTTTAAACTTTACTGTGCATCAGAATACCCTGGAGAACTTGTGAAAACACAGGTTGCTGGACCCACCCCCAGAATTTCTGCTAGAGCAGGTTTAGAGTCAAGTCTGAGAATGTGCATTTCTAACAGGTTCTCAGTTAGTGCCAATATCTGGCCTATGGACCACACTTTTGAGAGCTTCTACTCTAAAGGAAACATAATAACAGAATTGGCCAAAATTTAGTGGCTTAATAAGCAGAGATCTGGATTTTAGCTTCTATGTTTCAAACTGTGTGACCTTGAGAAGGTCTTTTTGGCTCGCTCTCTCTCTTTTTCTCATAGGTAAATAAGACCGTGTGAGCAGACATGGAAATCAAGCAGAGCACAATAATTGCTGTCTCAGCATCCTTACATGTCTATCTACTCTCTTGTCCATACCATCAGTTCCTTGAAACCAAGACCCATATTTTAATTACCATTTTATCCTCAGTGACACTATAAAAGTCTCTTTCTTGAAGGAGTAAATATATAAGCAGATAAAGAATCAAATCCAAGACATGAGATAATGGTTGTGAAGACATCTTTAAAATGGAAAGTATTTTAAAATATTGCTGTTTATAGTACCTAGTTATTTAAGATTGCTAATAAACAACTACAGTTTCAAGGACACCAATAATAATAATAACAACAAAAGCAACAACCAGCACATATGGGGATAATATTGGGCTAGATAAAAAGTAATAATAACTGGGGAAGAAGATATATTCAAAATATTGAGTCCAGTAGGCATGGAAACTCTAAGACAGCAGAAGGCAGGATTTGATGTATCTAGAGAAATGAGGGTTGCAGCCATAAACCAGACTCAAGGCTGGTCAAAAATTCTAGCAAACTGGCAGCCAACTTCCACTTTAAGGGTGGCACTGCTACTTGGATGAGTCAGAGAACTTTGGGAGAAAGAACTCTGCAGCTTCAAGCTCAGCATTTCAGCTTTCCTGTTGGGGAAGGGTTTGGAGAAGTAAGCCATCACAGGAAGGGCTGGCAGAGCACATGTCTGGTCTGCCCGCATCCCAACCCCCATCTGTGCCAGGTTCCCCTTTGCTTATTACATTACCTTCAGGTACAATTCAAAGCTCTAAGCCAGGCCTAGGCTCACTAACTCTCTTTCCATAGATCCTCCTACTTCCAAGGGACCCAACCTGTTTCAAAATCCTGTTACCAGTGGACCAGCTGTACAAGGTATGATCCTAGGAACGCTTCCAACGTCTTCGACATCTTGGAAACTGTGAAAGCTTCACTGTAGGCTCGAGCCTTACCACGTCTGATGGCAGTAAAAGCAAGAAGCAATTGTTTTCACCTATGTAGAGAGAATATAGCTTGTACTAAGGGCTTGATCAATAGCTCTATTCATAAGAATATGAGCAGCTAGAAGTGATCAGGCACTGGTTTTTTATCATTTTATTAAGAAGGAGTAGATGCCATTGGTACTTGAGAACTCAAATCTGTTTCTTCATAAGTCTTCATTTTCCCCTCCCTTGTACATCTGTCACCTTCTTGCTTGCATTGATTTTTTTTTAATAAAATTTAAAAAAAGAAAAAATTCAGCCTATGTCTGGGCTACCATGTGGTAGGGTTTAATTAATGCTTGGAAAGTAGTTTGAATTTCTTTGATGAAAAGTGTTGACTGCCACTCAGAGTCTCACAGCGCAATTCTCCTAGTGTTTGTTAAGGTTTTAAAGTGAAATAAAATGCAATTGGATCTGAAACACTACTGATGGGGTTTTATTTAATAAATTAAAGAATATCACATTAGGCTCACTTAAGCGCACTTAAGTATATCTGTAATATTGTTCAACTACAACCCAACATATTGGCAGGAAAAAAAAAAAAAAAGGTTGCAAAGTCCAGAAAAGTGGGTATTGGCTTTCTAGCAACAGACAATTGTAATGTCAATTGTCAGTTCCTGAGAGTATGGCAGTAGGATTACTAGGAATCAGTACTGGGTGTTTTAGGCAATTTACCTGAGAGTTGAATATAGCAACTACCTGCATTTAACCATTTGCACTTGAAATCAGCAAATCTAAGGAACAGAACAGATAAGCAGAACCAATGTGGTGGGTGTAGCAGACATAAACATCCATGTATTTATGTATGCACATTAGTATAAATATTTGATAGGCTTCAAATTATTTTGAACAGCTTTTCCTTCTTTTTGATGACACTGAAATGTCACAGTCTCCAAGCCTAAATGCTTCTCCAAGAGCTGCTCAAGCACTTCCTCGGTGCAAACTTACTCTTAGTTGAGGCACAGTCCTAACAAGTCTGGTTAGCTCATAGCATGTGTGAGGCGAGAAATCAGGTAAGGGAGTAGGGCTGCAACAGACGTGCTTGCCAGATGTTGTGTTCGGCAGTCAATTCAATCAGCATGCTCACCTGTACACATGTCTGTCCAGGTCAGCCAGCGGGTAAGTCAGCTGAGCCATCCAGTCAGTCCTTCAACAAGTCAATAAGTCTTTGTCATCTGCCTGTGTCTTGTTCAGAGCACTGTTCTGGATTTGTGCCCAGTTAGCAAACCTACCATCCCTCCGCATCATAGGCTAGGTGGCGCCCATTACACATGCTGCAGGGCATTGACAGCAATTCCTGAGCAATCATTTTTCAGTGACCTGTTGCACGTGGCTCTGAGTCCTGCAGTTTTGTGCACTTACTTGGTGTGCAGGCTCTGAGTTCAAATCCTCACTCCCGAACACACTTCTAGATAGTTATCCCTGAGTCGTTACTCATTCTCTCTGAGTCTCAATGATCTCATCTGTAAAATATGAATTATAACAGAAACTAATCCAAAGGTTGTTAAGAGCATTGCATGGGATAGCATAAGGAAAGCATGTAGCACATTTACAAAGATGGATACAGGAAGCAGAGCTAGAAGAGGTCTTGGCAGTCAACTGATCCTCACACCTCATTTTGAAAATAAGTTCCAGAGGGGTCAAGTGTAAAAACCAAATACTAGCAGAACAGGAAACTTGAGGAAAGAAAAGAAAAACAATTGCATATCTAGTCCATACCAGGAACATCACATCTACCATCACTTTTTTTTTAAAGCAGGATTTATTGAGAGGACAGAAAAGCTCCCACAATGGGAGGGGACCCGAAGGGGTTGCCCTACTATCACTTGTGATCCTCAGAAAGTTCTATGAGGTATTGCTTTCTGTTTTATGGAAGAGGAAAGCTCAGAGTTAGTGTGTAAGACCACACAGTGAGCACGTGCTGGAACCAGGATGCAGTCTGGGCTTGCTTGACTCCCAAATCCATGTCCATTCCTTTTACCCTTTATGTCCTAATACGGGAGGCAGTCTTTCTATTTCTTATGCAACCTACTTGATAGTTGGGTATCAAATACTTAAATCAGGACACTCCAGAACTATTATTACTGGGGTTCAATCTCTTTAATTGTAACATACAGGTGCCCAATGGGACATTCACTTTTTTAGCTGAAATCTCAAAATTAAAACATTTCTTTCTAGCAAAGACAGGGGAATATGGCTCTCTTCACGGGCTTTATGTGGCATAGAATGCTAATAGAAGAGAAACACAGACAGGGCATGGAGGGCACAGTTCTGAGCAGAAAGAGTCATGGGGCCATGTAAACAAACCCAGAGAGAGGCATTTTTCAGCAATTAGAGGCAGGTATCTTGCAGAAAGTATTGGGGGAGCCATTCTCTATGAAAATCGACAAAGACTATATTTAAAGGGAAATCTGAGAAATCACATGAGAGAACTGGGGAATAAACCTCCAGATAGTAACAGAGCTCCACAAACGGTTACCACTTACCACCATTCCAGGACAGGCTGCCCATCATGAAAGCAGCGTAGGATCTACCGTGGGGACCAGGAGAACCTGACAACAGAGAGGTCTTGCTTATGTGTAAGCAGCTACTATTTCCTTAGTCACAGAAGGAACCAGAAGTTTTCACTGGTCCACATCCACCATGTACTCCTCAAAAAAGATGGCTGTCATGTATTGCATAGGATTTGAAATCAGGCTGCTGGGCTTGAATTCCAGCTTCACCAACTGACAGCTATACGACTTGGGGCAAGTTACCTATCCTCTCTGTGTATTTCAGTTTCCTCAGTTGTAAAATGGATTGAAAAAGTGTACTCTTATCATGCGGTTATTGCGAGAATCAAATAAATAAGTACATTCGCACATAAATGGTAGTTGGAAGAGTTCCTGGCACATTGTGAGAACTTAATCGATCTTTGCTGTTATTATGACCTCATGAGTTTGCTTAGAAGAAAAAATGAGATAGGATTCATGCCTGGCATATGGTAAGTACTTGATAAATGTTTTATGGTAAGTACTTGATAAATGTTTGTTATTTTATACTTGATATATTTATCATTCACAGGCTTGGTGGACTTTATTGTTCAATTCATCAAATCCCAGGTTAACTCATCCAGATATAATTGTATATATCTGACCTGGGCTTTGCCACCAAGATTCTAGCACACAGAATGGGCAACTGAGAAAGTGTCACCCCCATAGCCTCCCACTCACCATGGAGAGGATGTTTTAAAAAGAGATATCTGACTGGGCATGGTGTCTCATGCCTGTGATCCCAGCACTTGGGAGGCCAAGGTGAGGAATTTGCTTGAGCCCAGGAATTCAAGAACAGCCTAGGCAACATAGTGAGATGCCCCGCCTACACAATAAAATAAAAGAATTAGCCAGGCATGATGGCATGTGCCTAAGGTACCAACTACTCGGGAGGTTGAGGTGGAAGGATTGCCTGAGCCCAGGAGGATGAGGCTGTGGTGAGCCATGATTGTGCCACTGAACTCCAGCCTGGGTGACAGAGTGAGACCCCAATTCAAATTAATTAATCAATTAATTAATATTTCTGGTGTCTGCAATGTAATCTACCAATATGAGATTTTGCTGCAGTTTATTTTCCTGATGACATTGGTATTTAAAGGACACCAAACACCAATCGGAATTCAGCATTCTTTCTTGAGAAGTCAGATGGATTAAAGGTCATGACAGTATCTATCTGGCATCCTGGATCCTCTCCATGAACTCCTTCCAAAATTCTCCCATAGAAAATAAGCACCACCCTGCAGCTTCTTGGAGTGGGAATTTCTAATAATGGCAGCAAGGCACCATTTTAAAGAGTCATAACTGATCCTAATGGGCAGAAGCTGAAAAAGATGAAAGTTGTGAAAAGTAGCAGGAAAATATACCAACTGTCTTTTGCACTAGTCAATTGAAATTCAGAATGAGGTTCACTCAAAGGCCACCCTCCGACGGGTGATTTACATGGTCTGAGTTAAGTAATAAAGCAGCCACAGGGGAAAAAACCCACTAACAAAAATATCGCTTCCTTTGCTGCCTGACTGAAGGTGAGAGGTGCAAGGAGCAGCGTGGTCCCCAGAAACGCCGTAGGACATGGGGTGCATGGGGCGGTCTTGAGGAGGAAAGCCATGTCACATGGCTCCATCTTAATCCGAGAAATTTTGAAATTATCAGGAAACAAAGGAAAGCTTGGCACTCTGTGGTCCATGATAAATAAAGCAACACCAACCATGCAACAAATCAGATGCCCACAGAAAGTATCCTATTTCTAGCCATCTCTTCAAACCTACTAAATCATCGGCCTGAAGGCAAAGCATTCGTGATACTAAATCACCCAGTCTTAAAATGTCCAGCGTGAAGTTTGTTTGCTTGTTTGTTCTAAAGAAACAGCTTTGCATTCTTAGGCTGTGTTTATATGCAATT
This sequence comes from Carlito syrichta, assembly GCF_000164805.1. Taxonomy (NCBI): domain Eukaryota; kingdom Metazoa; phylum Chordata; class Mammalia; order Primates; family Tarsiidae; genus Carlito; species Carlito syrichta. The sequence goes on from NW_007232072.1 coordinate 182,559, forward strand.
GCTTTGGCCATTTTTTGCAGTGACATGGCCAGTCGATGCAATGGAACCAAATCAATTAATCCTGGATCAAACCACTTATGGAATTTGAGTTGTGGACTCCTCCTAGGATCTCCACACAGGTGGAGATTGCATTGTGGACGGCTGGCAGGCAGTCCATCATTCAATCAGACTATCTATGAATCCCTATGCAAGAGCCCACAGGTTACGGCCGGGCACCAGTGGAATCCTAAGTTAAAGCACTTACCAGATGCCCAGACTGGAGTCACTTTGCCCAAACACAGAGAACCTGAGTGCTATATCTTTAGTTTGACATGACTCCCAGCCACTTTGATTCCTCCTGGCAGGAAAGTAAAAGTGAAATTTGTATCCTCCATTTGACATAAAGAAGCATTTCATAAACTGGAAATCCTGGGACCCAATTATAAAGGCCAAATTGCTATTTTACTCTCTAAGATAAACAGCTATGGTCTCATCGATCTTGCCTTTTCTAATTTACCTTATCTCATGGATTCCTCACAATAACTCTTTGGGAAAAGTGTTTGTGCTAGTTGGGGATCTGTTGGCCACGGGTAACAGAAGCCCAATTCAGCCCAAGAGAACAGAAGAGGCTGGGCTCGGTGGCTCCGCCTGTAATCCCAGCACTTTGGGAGCCTGAGGCGAGTGGATTGCCTGAGGCTGAGGGTTCGAGACCAGCCCAGGCAACTTGGCGAGCCCTCCTCTCTACAATCAAAAATCAAAAATTAGCCAGGCGTGGTAGCATGCACCTGTAGTTCTGTCTCCTTGGAAGGCTGAGGCAGAAGGATTGCTGGAGCCTAGCAGGTCAAAACTGGGGTGGCTGTGAGTGTGCCACTGCACTCCGGCCTAGGCGACAGAGTGACACTCCAACTCAAAAAAAAAGAGAGAGAGAGCAGAAGAACGAGGGCTGCAGGATGACCATAAGGTCGTAGCACAGTCTCACTGGGATCTAGAAAATGCTGAACAATCAGGCTTCAGGACAGACAAAATTGACATCTCTCTGGTACCTGTCATTCCTGGCAGTACTCCCTACTCCCTTGAGTTAAGCGTCCACTCGGTCTGAACAACCTCCATTTGGAGGCAGGATCACATGATTAGAGGATAGAGATGTCTAATCATCAATGGCTAAAGAAAGTGACAGGCAGATTGCCAAAGACAAGAATAAAAGCAAAGCTTCACCCTCAAACAATTCAAGTACAGCATTATTATATTTATTTGCCACATAAGGAAACTGAGACACACAGAAGAGTTAGGAGGATTTCGTCATGTGGCTACAGGGTAGCTCAGGCCTTCCCAGAGGGTGGGTATTGTATTCAGACAGGTTCAACTTTAAGTCCTATAGCTTGCTCGCTGCTGGCTTCCAGGCAGGTAATTTAATCTCTATTCATCAATTTCCTCACCATCCAAAAGGACTCATGGCTGGGCACATTGGCTCCCAGCCATTTGGGAGGCCGAGGCAGGAGGATTGCTTAAGCCCAGGCTTTCAAGACCAGTCCGGGTAACATCCCAAGACCTCATCTCTACCAAAAAAAAAAAGATAAAAAATTAACTAGGGCATGGTGAAGAATGCCTACAGTCCCAGCTATTTGGGGGGCTGAGGCAAAAGGATCGCCTGAACCTATGAGGTCAAGGCTGTGGTGAACTGTGATCATGCCACTGCACTCTAGCCTGGATGACAGAGTAAGACCCTGACTCAAGAAAACACAAAAACAAAAACAGGGCCCAAAGTTTTGTTTTTAGAATTAAGTTAAATGAGATAATTTAGCCCATCGAATTTAGAGCCTGGGATACAGCTACACACAGACCCGTACACAAATAGCTTTTATCGGACCTCTGAAACCCTATCCTAAGCTGCATCACAGTTTTACCACTGAATTACATACACATGGTCTTTTGATGTTTTTCTTCCATGCCTGTGTGCTGCCACTCCCAAAGACTGCCAGCTCCCTGGGGACCATGTCTCACTTCTCTTGCATCAGACCCTGGACTGGCTCTGAGCACATTGGCAGTCTCTTCAAATTCTTATGGAATTAAACTGGCTGAATCCGTGTGCATGTCACTTCTCTTCCCAGAAAATCCCCTACGGACTACATACCATCTTTGTGCTTCGTCGTATCGTTCTCTGGCTATCTGCTTGTCTGGGACACCAACGTATTTTTCCTCTTTTCCTTCTGTCTTTCTTTCATGCAGCTCCACCTGGAGGCCAGTTCATCATGAAGACAAATTTATCACAGCACAGAAGTGCCTCCCCCCCATTCAAGAGTTGTTGAACTCCAGAAGACTCCAAAGGAAGAACAGGAATCCTGAATTCTACTTCTTGGGTATGTTATCATGGGATTTCTTTGTTGGGGGCTGGGGGGGTGTAGTGGAGAACAGAGAATCTTCATGCCACATGGGAAATTTTGATAGTATTTAAAGTGGAGGACTATTCTGAAGCAAGTGTTCAAATCATGAGTAGGAATGGATAATTGCTTATCTAACGATTTCTTTACACAAGTATCTCAAAATCCTCCCTGAGTTATATGCAAAGTCTAGATATCAACAAGGTGCTCCAAAATCCCCTAGACAGGGTGCTGATCTTGAAGAGATATACCATAGAATGCATCAAACATAGAAACAGGAAGGGGAAGAAAATTCATAGTTGACGAATACTGTTATGTGTCTGCACTGAAATAGGCACTTTAAATACAGTATTTCATTTTTTCAGATACCTTTTAAGATTGGTGATACTATTCCAATTTCACAGATGAGAATTACCAAAATTAATTAATTGCCCTAAGCTATACAATTTTAAGGCAATGTGCTAGAGCCCACCAAGAACGAAGCTTAAAGATATCAAGTCAATCTAACTTCCTAAAACTGTTCATTTTCTTTTTTTCTTGCTTCAGGCAATGCCGTTTGACCATCACTGACTAGGAGAGAAGGCTGATCACTAAGGTTACTGACTGAGTAGAACAGAAAGGAGGAACAGCGTTGTTTAGGAGCAAAGCCACTAAGCTCACCTCCATTCCAGTGGAAATCTTTGCACCACTAGTTTGAAGCCATTGAAACACCATTCAATGATTGGCGCAAAATAATTAGCACGTGGGCTTTAGGATCCCACTGAACTGGGCTCTACCCTTTATTCTTCGTCTTTGGGCAAGTTACTTAACCTTGCTGAGTCTCAGTTTACTCACTTGTTAGAATAGAGGATAATATTATTACCTATCTCATAGAACTATTGTGAAGATTAAATGCAATCACTTGCATAAAGTATTCCTTGTTTAGCAGAGTGCTTGGCTCATAGTAAGGACTCCAGAAATGTAAGCCACCATCAACAGTACATCATTTTAAGGAAATGGGAATTTTTTAATACTGGAATTGCTACAAGAATGATAAACAGACATCCTTTCTTAATAAAGAGATGTGATTCATTTACAAATAGCAGCACACATTTGCATGTAGACAATAATGTGATGATATCCTTAAATGCAGTTTGTTTAGTTTGGTATTCTAAGAACATAAGAGCACACTGCTTCCCATTGGTCCTGAACACACACACCCCCCACTTACTTGTTTATATTGTTAATTGCTTAGCAACCTCTCTTCTAGACTTGAGTAGAGACACACAATTTCCATCAAAAGCAGGACAAAATACTACAAATCCTAAATAATTATACTACTTACCATAATAAAGGTTAAATATAAAAATCACACTTATTTTGAAGCACCTTCTCATAACTCTGACTTTTTACAAATTCAAATGTTTTTCCCTTCCCCACATGAGAAGTGAAGGTTGACTCCAGGAACTCAGTGTGTGGGTAGAAGGGTGAGAAGTATCTTGGGAAGGAATGGGTCTCTCTGCTCTCAGTTCCAGAGTCCCATCTTGTCATTAATCTTACACTTTCTCTACCCTCCTTTTGACACACTGGACTAGCTCAACAATCATAAGAAGGAGGAAAAAGTGACAGTGATAAATTCTCCCTGTAGAAAAGGATAGAAACATTTTTATGTTTCCAAGGGACATGGGCCCAGTCTTTGTCTCAGTTGCTACGTTGAGTGAAGTAATTCATGGCCTACATCACTTACTCCCTGAAATTCCATCAGCTACCAATATTCTCCTGCCAAGAGTAATATTCTCAGATTCTACTCGTAGCCTTTCTTACCCTCTATATTCACACTATTTGTCTCCTCAGTTATCTTCCTCAGAGAAGTTCTTATCATTGGCAAATCATTTTAAATTGTATTTTAAAATAAAGTAGAAAAAAAGAGGGAAATAAGCAAGTGTTAGATTTAATGACTGACTCAGAAGACCCAAATCTTGATTTTCCAACATGAATTTCCAAAGACAGCTCACTTCTGAATTCCTGGATTGGAGTAAGAACTCCAAAATTGCTCTCTGTTTCAGGTAGTCTTTCTCTCTGTTTCAGGTAGTCTTTTTTTTTTTTTTTTTTTTTTTTGAGTTGGAGTCTCACTCTGTCACCCAGACTGGAGTGCAGTGGCCGCTCCCAGCCACCGCAGCCTCGCCTGG
>NW_007232072.1:187103-249582 GCF_000164805.1 Carlito syrichta
CCCTCGCCTGCTGGGCTCCGGCGATCCTTCCGCCTCAGCCTTCCGAGTAGCTGGAATTACAGGCGCGCGCTACCACGACCGGCTAATTTTTTTATTTATTGTAGAGATGAGGTCTCGCCAAGTTGCCCAGGTGGGTCTCGAACCCGCGGGCTCAGGCAATTCACTCACCTCAGCCTCCCAAAGGCGCGGGATTACAGGTTGAGTCACCGAGCCCGGTTTCAGGTAGTCTTTTTCATAGAGTATTCTGCCTCTTTCTCTTCTTGTCTTCTTGAATAGTAGACTTGGGAGTAAAAGACTTGTCTCAAGGTTTAGTTTCTAGACCTATTAGTTTTTGACTTTGAATATATTCCTTCACAATGCTAAGCACATTTTTTTTTTTTTAGTTTGTCCAGTGAGGTAGCTATGCTAGTAAATGCCAAAGTCTGTGTCAGCCCCAAACTTTCTGACCCCTGAGACGGACTTTCATTTCTGGAAAAATATAGATGGTCACAGCAGGCTAACACCTACATTGCAGCAATAAGGAAAAAACCTGGTAAATTGAAAATATTATTAAAAACATTAAATATCTGTGTAAGCAAAGATAATTAGATAAACTCAGTCTCCTAAATGAGCTTATAATCACTTGCTATTTGCTTTCCAAGGAGCATTTGCTCCTTGTAGTCTAAGCTAAATATTAGAATTGGGCCGAGAAGGACTCTGCTGTGTGAAAGAGAAACAACCAGCATTTTTGCTGAATGTGTGGGACTGACATAATAGACTGGAAAATCGAAGAGTGCAGAATGCAAGGCTCATTCCCATATATTTTGAGCTGGTAGGGAGGTCTTAAGGGGGCAACCAGAAAGAAGGAATAAAATATCCTATGATCTGTAGTCCTTAAGAGACAAAATCCTGCTCAAAATAGGGTTTTCAATAAATGTACAACAGTTCTTCCTCTTACACCATTTGCCAGATTTTGAACCTGTGTGGAGTGAATGCCTAATATAACCCCAAAAGCTCTGAAGAGCAGAACTTTTAGAACTGAGGAAATAGGGATCTACTAGTCTTGTCATCAGAAACCCACAAGTGACCTCTGCAAAAAACAGGAACCCAACAAGAAGTAACCGAGACTTGCTAAAAAAAAAAACCTGCAACCTAACTTCATACCCAGCATAATCTCTACCTGTCTCACCACCAGAGGAAAGGAGGAATCCTTGCTGGTAGAGACTTCATTTTAACAATCTGGGGCTTTTTGTTTTGTTTTGGGTTATTTTTAGTATCCAATGTCTATCATTCAACTTGAAATCACTAATATGAGAAGAGAATTAAAGATATGATTTATAATCAAAAGAAAAAGTCAAACAATAGAAGCATATCCACAGTTAATTCAGTATGGGAACTAGCAGAAGATAACTTTAAAACAATTAAGAATATCATATTTAAAAGTAAAGGAACTAGATATGGATTAAAAGATTAAGAGTTTCAATGGATAATTGAAATGGCTGAAAAAAATCAAATAGGCATTCTTGAATTGGAAAATACAATATCTAAACTTAGAAACTCATTGGATGAGTTCAAAGCATATGAGACACAGTATATTTAACTCAAAGACAAGATCAGTTTTCTAAAATCCCCAAGCTGAAACACAAGAAAGATAGGGAAAAAAAGAATAAAACATAAGAAACATAGACACATAGTCAAAAGAGTTAATACACATATAGCTGAAATCCCTGAATAAGAGAAAAAAGAGGGACTAGAGAAGAAGAAATTGTTGTAGAGACAACAATTGCAAATTTTCCAAAACTTATTAAAGATAGCCCACAGATTCAAGAACAGGGAACACCAAGAATAAAAATAATGAGAACCACATTTAGGTACATCATATTGAAAATACTGGGAACTAAAGAAAAAAAATATATATATATATATTTCCAAAGAGGGAGTGAGGTTGTGGGGAGATACCTGACTTTCAAAATGCAGTAATAACAAGACTGGAAACTACCTTTTCGGTAGAAACTATGGAAACCAGAGGACAATGGTTTACTATCTTTAAAGAGTTAAGAGAAAAATATTGCAAACCTAAAATTTTATACCAAGAAAAATGTACTCAAAAGTTAAGTCAAAATAAATGTATTTTTTGGACAAACCCTGAGAGAGTTTGTCTTTAAAGAATGGCACTGTAAAATTTAACTACAGAAAATTTTTTAAGCTGAAGGAAAAATAATCCCAAATGGAAATATTAAACTTTGAGAAGGAACAAAGAACATGATAAAGGATAAGTATGTGTGCAAATATTAGAGAATACCAACTATCTAAAATAAAAATAGGAAAGACTTGGAGGAACATAACAATGTAGTGGTAAAATTGTACAAAAAAATTCACCAAAAAATGGAAGGTTTGAATGAGGTTAAACTGTTGTGAGTTTCTTGCACTACTTGTGAAATGGAAAAAATTCTAACTTAAAATATATATTGAGAAGTTAGGAAGGCATATTGATTCTTTACAGTAAGAGCTAAAAATGTCAGGAACATATAACAGCAAGCTTGTAGGGTAGAAAAATTGGATAAATGCAGTATACTTAACCCAAAAGATAATAGGAAAGGAGAAATAAAGGAATGAAGAACAGATTAAATAAATAGAAAAAAGTAACAAGTAGGTAGAATTAAACCAACTATTTTAGTAATTACATAAGTGCTCTAAGCACTGCAATCAAAAAAGAAAGATACAGTAGATATTTTTTAAACACACAACTCAATTATAGGTTCTTTATGAAAAATATATTTTGAAGCTTAATATACATATCTGGGAGGCAAAAAGACATAGGCTTCAGAGGTAAAGTATACTGAGTTGAAATTTTAACTTCTAATTATTAACTATTGGAACTTAAGCTGGTTACATAACTTCTCTGAGTTTCAGTTTTCTTATCTATAATGAAAAGGCAATCATATCTACCTTACAGAATTGATGTGAGAATGAAATAAAATTAATAAGAAAATCTAGGGCAATGACTAACAGACCCTCAGCACCACCACCCACGTTACTTGGCTTTTAATTCCAGCTCTGTCAGTTATTAGCATGCAACCTTGAGTAAGATGCTTGTGTTTAAACCCCATACACTTTGATTTTTCTCACCTGTAAAATGTGTACCTATCAAAATTATGAAAATAAAATGAGGTCATCTGTTGAAACACTTAGCACATTACCTAAAACATAATAAGTGCTCTTTACAGAGCAACCATTGTGACTATGAAGATGTAAGTTGGATCACATCAAGCATTTCGTTCAAAGGTTTCTAAAGCCTTCTAATTCTACTCAGAGAAAAAGCCTAAGTCTTTGCACTCACCTACAAGCTCCCTCAAGACCTATCACCTCTTTGAAAGCTTTTTGAAGCTTCTAGTAGGGGAGCGCAGCTACTCGCTGACTCTTGACTGAAAACAGTCCTCCTCAATAGGGGCAGGTCATCCTCTTCTATCAAGTAGAAGCTTCTGTAGAGACATACATAGATTGATGCGGGAGGAAGCAGACACCCACCTAGCCAGCCAGATCAGCTGAATCAACCCTGGCAGTCAATGAGGTGACAAGATGTCAAGCCAGATTACTCTCACATCCCTATTATCTCTCTGAACTCATCTACTAGTCACCCTCTTGCTTAGTCTACTAATTGTAGACATACTTGTCTCCTTGAACGTCCTCAAGTGCATGACTAGTTAGCAGGCTGCTGTCTCAGGGCCATTGCCCCTGTATAATCCACTTCCTGAAAGTTCTTCTCTCTGCAATCACCCACACCCACCCCTCAGGTCAACGTAAGTCACTACTATTTTTACACATTTTATGTCCCCTCTGGCTGTGCTCTGTTTAGTGTTCACTTGAGGTTGATAAGCTTTGGTGTTTCATGTGCCATTACCTCATGGACACTGCACTGTATGACAAGCTAAGCTGCATGCTGGCAGGTATTCTCAAGTGTTTCTCGTGGGGTTGTAGTCAGAGAAAAAGTTAGAAGAGAAATCGGTTTCCAGTTACCAAAATTCATACTATTACTCAGGTCTGTGGAAGTATCCAATTAATATGATCCTGGAGATCCAGTAAGACAAAGAACAAAGTGAAGAGAGAAGCATTCTTCTTTACAAGGATAGGGAGATTATAGCAACCGTAGTGTGGCCAAGAAAAAGGAATGATTATTTACTGGGAGACTGTCATATGCCAGATTCCAGCCATTCAAAGTACTTTGCATTTATGATCCCATTTGAACAGAGCCACAAATGTGGTTGTGGAGGGAGGATATTGACAAATGTGGAACTGTGTGTGTATGTGTGTGTGTGCGCGTGCATGTGCTTTTATGCGTGCATTTTTATGGATGTTTGAAATTAGCAGTCTCTATCCCCTGTCTCTGTTTTATATTAGCTGCACAAGCTTGAGTAGGTCAATTAATGCCCCTGAGCTTCTGTTTCTACATACCAGCTTGAAGATCAAATAAAATAATGGATATAAATATTCTTTGAAAATATCGAGAACAAATGTGTGCATGTGTGTGTGTGATTTTACAAGGATCAAAGCAACAATCTGTCCCTTTAGATATCATAATATGTTTGCATGTTCCCAGGTAAAAGGTTAGACCTGGGGTAAAGTCACATTGTATCATCTAATTACCCATTCACTTATTGCAATTCAGTCCAACAAATATATTAAACACCTGCAATGTGCCAGACTCCATAAGGCCATGGAGAATAAAATGATGAACTAAATATGATCCCGCCTCATAGAGTTCATACTTGACAGGAGGAAGCATATGGGCATAAAAATAACTATAAAACTCATGGCAGAGTGTACAGAATGCTACTGGTAGCATTTTCAAAACAAGATACTAGGAAATCACACTCAATCATTTATTCAGTAAATAGTTATTGAGTGCCAGCTATGGGCCAGGCACTATTCTAGAAACCAGAGACAGTAGTGAACAAGAAAGACAAGGAGCATGTTTCCATGGGATTTACATTCTAATGTGTGAAGAGAGAACATCTTGGTACTTTAGTAGATAAATAAACAATTTCAGCTAACTGCTGTGTTGAAATAAAAAGGTTGATGCAATCGTGAGTTCAGGAGGAGCAGAAGGTGATCGATGAGGCCTCTAAAACCTGAGCTGAGAACAGAACAGTGAGAATGAGGCAGATACGGGAAGAACTTATGACAGAGAAGATCTTCCACACGGCATGAATAGCAATTGCTAGGATTAGGAGACAGAAATGAGCTTGTGAGTTTTGGGATCAGAAAGAAGGGATATGTGAACGTGTGCTCTGACAAGTGGGAAAGTGATAGGAGACGGAGAGAGGAGTGAGGGTGGGTGACGGAGCTCACACGCCACATTTCAGCCATGGTGAAGGAGTTAGGGTCTTACTGAGGTGCCATGGGAAGCCACGGAAGGTTTTTAAAAAGAGAAGCGAAAGAATCTGATTTACATTTTAAAAGAGCAATCTGGTTGCTATGTGGCAAGGGAGGACTGCAGTGGGGGGAGAAAGTGAATCTAGGAAAACCAGACAAGATGCTATTTTTGTAACCCAGGTGAAGGATAATGAACAGTGACCTGTAACTAAGCTAGGAGCAGTCTAGATGGGGAGAAAGGGACAGATGCTGGAGAGATTTTGGAGGTAAGCCAATAAGAACTGGAAGAGGAGGAGAAAGGTTGTATCTAAATAAAGAATGCTTCCGTTTCTATCTTTAGTTCAAAAGCCTTTTATGTCAAACAGGATAACTGCTAATAAATTAATTCAACAAATACATCTTGTGTACATGTAAGCTAATATTAAAATTCTTTGGGTCTTTAGAGTTTTCTATTGTAAAAATGCCATGCACTTATTAAAGAAAGTTGCAAAATACAGAAAAGCAAATTTTTAAAGTAAAGATATATAATATAAAATATGCACTGTGCTTAGATAATATGCTACTATCTAAGATGAGAGGGCCTATTTTTTTCCTTTAGAAACAGGATTTGATCTTGTATTTTCGGGGGGCATGACGATGTGCTGTGTCAGGTTTTGCTTCTAAAGCAGCATCTTTCAAAAACTGAAAGCAATTTAACATTAGCACAAATGCCAGGTGTGGACATTTTGTCAGATAAGAAAGGTGACTTCCACCACCACGGAGGCAAAGAGACCCACCCGGGAAAGCCCAGACGTCCCAGCATGTCAGGAGCTGATGGAGAGTGCGACTGTCTCACCAAGACCTTAAATATAATGCAGATAGTCCCTGCTGCAAATTTATTCTTATCCGCGCTTTGAAGCGGAAAGAGGGAAATTGCAGCTATTTACAGCAACAACGGTTCTGAGCAAGGACTGAGTAATGCAGCACCTTGGGGAATCTAGGTTGGAAGGAAACCTTTGTCAACAGGCAGTCAAGTCTAGGTTAGAACCGGCCCGTGTGCGCCCGGTGTCTGTAGGAGGGCCCCCGTGCGGTTTTGAATTTGTTTGCTTTTTTTTTTTTTGGCCTTAAAGACTGAGGATTCCATCCAGATAAGGAATGGGCGGAGTGAGTCCTTAGGGGGTACGCCCGGGAGAGCAGAGAGGGCCCGCACACCGCTGGTGGGAGCCCTGCCACTGCCCACTCCGCCGATCCCGGGCTGGAAGGGGTCCGGGCGAGCCCGAGCGGCTGCTATGTGGCGCGCACCCGCTCCTCGCGCCATCCTGTCCCCTGCCGCGCGCAGTAATGGATCTCTGCGTCCTCAAAGAGGAAGATAATGCCGGGTTGAGCTTATAAATAGACGGTTGTATGCTCTCCCTGCGAAGCATTGATTGAGGCGGCTAAGCTGACTATTGATCTAATTTTAACTTACATTTTAGCACGCAGCCTCCCCGCCTCCCCGTCGCTGCTCGGCGGAGCGCGGGGCACACTGTCTCGCGCCACCGCCAGGGGGCGGGCCACCGGTCTCCCCGCCACCCTCCCCGTCTGGCCTCTCTGTTTACGCAGACATACAATGCCGGCCTTTATTGGGTTTGAAAAATAGGAGTTTGATTTTCCGGCACCGGGATGACCTCATCACTCATGAAAGTCGGAGGAAAGCGGGGAGTTGGATGACAGGCAGCCAGGAAAATAAAGCTTGCTTTTCACCTCCTCCCGCTCCGCCACCTACGCAGAGCACTCGGGATGTGCTTCTCATTGAAACACCACGTTGCAGAAGCTGGGAAGTGGGGGAGGGCTGTAGGGGTGGAATGTTAAATGCTTTTTGGTACCCCGGCACCCGGGGTGATGCTGCGGCTTCTGTTTAGAAGGTTCATGTCACCTACTCTCTGCCTGCTGAGGCTGTCTGCTGAGCTGTCCCCAAATGCCAGGGCACCAACAGTCTCTAGGAAAGAGTGACTTGACTAAAATATTAGTCATTTCTGAGCATAATTCATCTTGCCAAAGTTTAAGTAACGGTCATCAGCAATTTTTATCCTGCTGGCTTGTAAATTTCAGATCTGCTTCGAATGAGTAAGGCTGGAAATTAAAGTCTATCACATTGTTGTTTGCCACCTCTGAGGGTCACGGAGTAAAGTCAATGTAAAGGGTAAAGAAAACGTAAACGTGAGGAGAAGGAAGAGAAAAGACAAAGAAAGATGGCCCTCCAGAGATGCCCCAGCCCGGGAACTCAGCATTTGGACTTTCCTCCGAGGTTGAGTGAAATATACCTGGGGTGCCAAAAAAAAAAAAAAAAAGTATATACATTTTAAGTATGGTGTTTGCGCAAAAGATGGCGTTAACCACATGAATGCTAGTGTCACCATGTGACAGGCGGGACAGTCAAAGAAAATGTCAGAAGCACAGTTGAGCAAATGTCACACTGCACATTGCTACCATAATCTAATTCAATTTCAAAAAATAAACATCGATAACATCTCTTAAAATGTATATACATTTTTATGACACCTCCGTGTTAGTAGGAGCTAATGCTTGTCAGGCACTTGATATGTGTCAGGCATTGTACTGACCTTTTTATAGTCATCTACTTATTAAATCCTCAAGACCACCTGTCAGTTAGATTCTATGGCCTCCATTTTAGAGTTGAAGAGACTGAGGCAAGTTACCTGCCCGAAGTCACGTCGCTAGAAAGGGAGAGAGCCAAGATTCAAGCCGCAGTGGTCAGTGACCCCATACCTTGCTTTAGTCCACCATGTCGAGTGTCTTGAAGTCACATCTACCCTTTACCAAGTCTTAGACTCTCTGCATCCCCCAAGCAAAGGAGATGCGTGTGAAGAGAGAGAGCGATTTTCAAATCAGGTCTCTTCATAGGTTGAACTCTTGCAAAAGTGAAAAATTTGCAGAGAAATGAGTGTCTGCAATGCCACTCCTGATAATGGCTTATAAGATGGAAATCAAGTAACCAGGAGAAGGGAAATTTCACTACCCTCACTTGATTATTCATTCAACAAATATATACTTACAGTAGATTGGCCATTGTGGTGGGCATTGAAATACTGTGATGAGTAAGGCAGAAGTTCAGTCCCTCAGGAACCTCATGAGGGAAAGGCGTTAAAGCGAAGTGAACCATCAAACACATAATTATAGTTTGTGACGATTGCAAAGGGACTTGGTTTACCTGAGAGGAGACAGAGGACTGTCTGAGAAAATGTCATTCAAGTTGAGAGCTACAGCATGAGTAGGGGCTTAGCCAGGTCAAGGATGGGAGTAAGCATATCATGGAGAAATGTGGGGAAGCCTTGCAAAGGAAATGGTGTTGGGAAAATAGTGAATGCATGGGAGAAGAGGCTGGAGAGCTCAAGTGAGATCTGATCAATCAGAGTGAGGACTTCGGACGTCATTTTAAGTGCAATGGGAATACGCCTTTGGCTCAGCCTGTAATCCCGGGCCTTTGGGAGGCTGAGGTGAGTGGATTGCCTGAGCCCGCGGGTTCGAGACCCGCCTGGGCAGGGAGACCTCATCTCTACAATAAAAAAAAAAAAAAATCAGCCGGGCGTGGTAGCGCATGCCTGTATTTCCAGCTACTCGGAAGGCTGAGGTGGAAGAGCCAGAACCCAGTAGGTCGATGCTGCGGTGGCCGGGAGCGGCCACTGCACTCCGGTCTGGGCAACAGAGTGAGACTCTGACTCAAAAAGAAAAAAGAGAGAGATTTAAACATAAGAATAGAGTGCCAATTCATATTTTGAAAAGATTGCTTTGTCTGCGTTGGGGAGAATGATAAGGGGTGGGATGAGGGAGTGGGCATGGAGAGAATGTAAGGAAGTTGGCATAATAACTCAGTGAGAAATGATGGGGGCTTGGACAATGACTGTCATATCGAAAATTGAAAGAAGTGGCAATTTGGTGATGGATTGAACACTTCCGGTTTGAGGCACTGGATTGAATGAAGCATCATTTACTAACCCAGATGGCATGAAAAGAGCAAGTTGGACTTCTTCCTTGGTTTGGGCCTTTCCTATGGAAAGTGTGAAGGCTGCTGATCACCCAGACAGAAAAGGAGACTTCAAGAGTAAGCTTTGAGTGATCTGTCATTTCTTTTTTTTTTTTTTTTTAATTTTAAAGACGTGGGGTACAATTCAGGATTAGATATACAAGTGGTCACCGTGCAGGTAAAGTTTGGGCCTCCCTTTGGTCCCCACTTTGTCTGATTTGAGATCAGGTACACCGATCCTTCCACACACACCCACCCCAGCAGTATCCTGCTACTGTAAATCCCTTTCTTCTAGTATTATGGTAAATGTTCAGGGTCTGATTATGAGTGAGAACATGTGGTACTCTGTTCTTTGTTTCTGTGATAGATCACTGAGTATCATAGACTCTAAATCCATCTAAGTTACTGCAAAGTCCATATGTTTGCCCTCCTTTATGGCTGCATAATATTCCATTATGTATATGTACCACATTATTTTTTATCTTGTCCATTTTCAGTGAACAGCATGGTTGGCTCCCTGTTTTTGCTATTGTGAATAGTGTTGCAATAAATATGTGCGTGCAGGTATCTTTTTTGTAGAATTATTTTAATTCCTCCAGGTATATTCCCAGTAGGAAGATTGCTGGGTCATATAGTTCTTTTAGGAGTCACCACATTGTTTTCCAAAGAAATTGAACTAGTTTGCATCTCTACCAGCAGTGTAGAAATGTTCTCTTTTCTTCACATCCTCAGTATCATCTGTTGTTGTTTGTTTTATTATGACGACCATTCTTACTGGAGTTAGATGGTATCTCAGTGTGGTTTTGATTTACATTTCTCTGATGATTAGTGAGGTTGAGCACTTTTCCTGTTAGCTGCCCATATATTTTCTTTTCTGAAATGTCTATTCATGTCTTTTGTCCACTTTTTAATGGGGCTGTTTGTTTTTTCCCTTTTGGTACATTTGCCAGATATAGTTGGCAGATATGTTTTCCCATTCTGTGGGCCGGCTCCTCATTCTTTTGATGGTTTCTCTTGCTTTGTGGAAACTTTTCAGTTTGATGAGGCCCTCCTTGTCTATCTTATCTCTTATGGTGTGGACACCTGGGGTTTTGATCGAGAATTGGTTGCCTACTCAGATTTCTGTAAGGGTGTCTCTTGTGTTTTCTAAGATTCTTATAGTTCAAGGTTTTATGTTTAGATATTTGGTCCACTTAGAATTGATTTTTGTGTGTGGTGATAAGTAGGGTTCCTGTTTCAATCTTCTGCATGTGGTCAGTCAGTTTTCCCAGCACCTTTTACTGAAGAGATTCTCTTCTCCCCAGTGATTGGTGGTGGAGGCTTTGTCGAAGATGAGTTGGTTGAGAAATTGAGGTTTTCCTTCAGGAGTCTCTATCCTGTTCCTTTGGTCCATATGCCTGTTCTTGTACCAACACCAGGCTGTTTTGATTATTGTAACCTTATAGTAAAGCTTGAAGTCTCGAAGTATGATACTTCCAGCTTCATTTCTTTTGCTAAGGATTGTTTTGGCTATTTGTGGTCATTTGTGTTTCCATATAAGTTTTTGTATTGTCATTTCCAGGTCTAAGAAGAATGATGCTGGTAATTTAATGGGTATTGCATTGAATCTGTAGATTGCCTTTGGTAGAATGGACATCTTAATGATGTTGATTCTTCCTATTCATGAGCATGTAATATTTTTCCATTTGTTTATGTCTTCTTGTATTTCTTTGAGCAGTGTTTTGCAGTTTTCATTATAAAGGTCATTGACTTCTCTGGTTAGGAAAATGTCCAGGTATGTCATTTTTTTTTTCATGGCTCCTGTGAATGGGATTGTGCTTTTTATTTGGTTCTCTGTTTTTTGTTGATGTATAAGAATGCTACTATCTTTTGCATATTTATTTTGTACCCCAAGAATTTGCCAAAGTCCTTTATCAGTGCAAGGAGGTTTTTGACAGATTCTATTGGATTTTCAAGGTATAGGATATCATCAGCAAAGAGGGATCACTTAACTTCTTTTTTTCCTATTTGGATACTCCTGATTTCCTTCTCTTGTCTAACTGCTCTCACTAGGACTGCCAACAATGTGTTGAGCAGGAGGGATGAGAGTGAGCAGCCTTATCTTGTTCTGGTTTTCAGGGAAAATGCTTCCACCTTCTGTCCACTTAGTGATATGCTGGCTGTGGGTTTATCATAGAAGGTGCTTACTATTTTGAGGTATGTTCCTGCTATGCCTAAATATTAGAGAGTTTTTATCAAGAAGAGATTTTGGATTTTATTAAAAGGTTTTTTTGCATCTAGTAATATAATCATGTGATTCTTGGTTTTACATTTGTTGATGTATTTAATTACATTTATGGTCTTGCATCTGTTGAACCAGCCTTATATCCTGGGGATGAAGCCTACTTGGTCATGGTGGATGATTTTTGAGATGTGTTGTTGGATCCGATTTGCTAAAATCTTGTTGAGAAGTTTTGCATCTATGTTCATTAGGGATATTGGTCTGTAGTTTTCTTTTTTTTTTTTTTTTTGAGGTGGAGTCTCACTCTGTCACCCAGACTGGAGTGCAGTGGCCGCTCCCAGCCACCGCAGCCTTGACCTGCTGGGCTCCGGCAATCCTTCCACCTCAGCCTTCCAAGTAGCTGGAACTGCAGGTGCATGCTACCACGCCCGGCTCAGTTCTCTTTTTTGTTGTTGTTGTTATTGTTGAATCTTTACCCGGTTTGGGGATCAGTGTGATGTTAGTTTCATAAAATGATTTGGGGAGAATTTCACCTTTCTCAATTGCTTGAATACTTTCAATAGGATTGATATCAGCTCCTCCTTGTATGTTTTGTAGAATTCCACTGGAAAGTCATCTGATCCAGGATATTTTTTGTAGGTAGTTTTCTTACAATGGAGTCAATTTCCTAGGTTGTTATTAGTCTATTTAGTGTCGCAATGTCTTGTTTCAACCTTTGGAGGTTGTGTGATGTCAGAAAGTCCTCCATTTCATTTAAGTAATCAAGTTTGTTTACATACAGGTGTGCATAGTTGTCTCTGATACTCTTTTGTATTTCTTCAGGGTCAGTTGTGATTTGATCCTTTGCATTTCTGATTATGTTTATCTGGGCTTTTTCTCTTTTTTTCTTGGTCATTCTGGCTAGGGGATACATCAATCTTGTTTTTTCTTTCAAAGAACCAGCTTTTTGTTTTGTTGATTTTTGTCTATGATATTTTTGTCTTCTGTGTCCCATATTTGGACACTGGTGATCTGGATTCTTCTGCTAAAGTTAGGATTTTGGTTGTCTTGTCTTTCCAGCTCCCTTAGGTGATTTGTTAGAACGTTAACTTGTGATTTCCATTTTCCTGATGCATTTGTGGAAATAGAAATTCCCCTCTTAGAACTGCTTTCATGGCATCCCAGGGGTTTTGGTAAGATATTTCTTCATTTGTCCCCAGGAATCTTTTAATTTCTTTTTTGATTTCTGTGTTGATCCAGTGTTAGTTCAGCATCATTCTGCTTAGTGTCCATGTCTTTGTGGGTTTTGAGGGAATTTTGTTGGTGTTGATATTTATTTTTATTCTACTGTGGTCTGAGAAGGTGCATAGCAATATTTCAATCTTATTAAACTTCTTTATGCTTGATTTATGGATGAGGATGCGATTGATCTTGGAGTATGTTCCATATAGTGATGAGTAGAATGTATATTCTATGGATGTTAAGTGAAGAGTTCTATAAGTATCTATTTAGTCCATCAGGTCAAGTGTCAAATTGAGGTTCCAGATCTCTTTGTTGATTTTTTGCCTCAATGATCTATCTAAGGTTGTTAACAGGGTATAAGTCCCCAGCTATAGTAGTGTAGGAGTCAATATCTTTTTTCAGTTTACTTAGTAGTTGCTTTATAAATGTTGGTGCTCCTGTTTTAGGTGCATATATATGTGTTTAGGATGAATATTTCTTGCTGATGAATTGAACCTTTTATCATTTTGTGATGTCCTATCATATCTTTTTAAATTTTTGATAGCTTAAAGGTTATTTTGTCTGATATTAAGATCATGACTCCTGCCTTTTTTTGTGATCTATTCACCTGGAAATTCATTTTCCATCCTCTAACTTTGAGTCTATGTACATCCCTTGTGGTAAGACGAGTTTCCTGGATACAGCAGATTATTGGGTCATGGTTTTTTATCCAGTTTGCCATTCTGTGTCTCTTCAGTGGTGCATTTAATCCATTCACATTCAGTGATTATTGAAATGTAATTGCTTATCCCACCATGAGGTTCTTATAAAGTTTTTTCTTTGTTTTCTTTTAACTTTTGGTATATATGTGTGTGCTTTCAAGTTTGCAGTCATGATGTATTCTCTGTTGATTCTGTGCTCTCCTGTTCTCTTGGAAAGTGCGTGATCAGTATTTTTTTCTTTCTTTTAAGCATCTCCTGTAGAGCTGGTCTGGAACCTGCATAATCTCTTAGGGATTGGATGTCTGGGAGGGATTTTAATTCTCCATCACTGATGAAGCTGAGCTTGGCTAGGTAGGAAATTATTGGTTGAAATTGTTTGTCTTTGAGGACTTTGAATATTGGACTCCAGTTCATTCTAGCTTATAGTGTTTCTTCTGATAAGTCTGCTGCTATTTGATTGGTTTTCCTGGTAGTCTGAACTTTCTCTCTTGCCGATTTAGGATTTTTTTTTTTGTACCTACTTTGTGTACGTGAATTACTATGTGTCTAAGGGCTGGTCTTCTCATTTGATGTCTTGCGGGGGTTTTCTGTATCTCTAATGTTTGGGTGGTCAAATTTATGTGAGATGGGGAAAGTTTTCATGGATAACCACCTGGAATACTTGCTCCAAGGTGTTCTCCCTTTCTTTTCTGGGATATCAATCAGGCATCAGATTGACCTCTTGATATAATCACTTATCTCAGGCCCTTTCTGAGTTTTCTTTCTATGTTCTTTTCAGATCAGGTTAATTCTATGCTTTGGTCTTTAAGTTCTGAGATTCTTTCTTCTGCTTGATTAATTCTGCTTTTCATGCATATTATCTTGTTATTTATTTACTGGATGAAATATTTTATGGCCAAAATCTTTTACAAGTTCTTTCAGCATTGCATCTTGTCTTCCTTGAGTCTTATTCACTCTTTCCATTCATTTCCTAATCCCTGTTGCATTCTGGGGCCAGTCATCGGTGACTTCCATTGTTTGGACTCAGATCTGATTTTTCAGGTGTTTCTCTTTGTTGCACTGGTAATTACCTGTGTTCTTCCATTGATTTTTCCTCATTTGTCACAGATCTCTTTTCTCTTTGGTTCCATTATTCAGAGTCAGTGGGAGCGGCTTCCACTTCTGATGTTTGCTCAGTCCTCTATTCTTTTCTGATCTGAGCTCTGAATTTGTTCTATTTTGAAACAGGTCTGTGGATAGAAAGCTTTGCTGTCTCTTGTAGCTTTGAGAGTTGATGGAGGATGGTGAGCTAGGATTCAGAAACTACTTGCAAATCACAATGTTCACTGATTGGTATGGGGTCCTTACAATCCACTCCCCACCACCACTCTATATGACAATGCAGTGGGCATGTGTGTGTACTCCCTGAGTCCAAGATACAGAGAAAAGCAGAATGAAATATGAGAACAGAGAAAAGCAGAATGAAATATGATGGACAAAAATAAAATTTAAAAAACAGAAAAACAAAAGCAGAAACCAAAGTAAAAAACAATTAAACACACATACACACACACCAAAGCAAGCTGAAAAAAAAATGAAAAAAGAAAAAAACCAAACACACACACACACACACCCTCAACACAAAACAAAAAAAAAAGAAAAAGGAATTAAAATTGAACCCTCACACATGCATTCATACACATTAAACTAAAAAAAAAAAGAGATGAACAAAAAAAAAAACAAAAAAAACCCTGAAAGATGAACACTCAATCATTCATTTACACACATAAACAGAAAACAAAAAACAAAAGAAGAAGGATGAAAAAAAAATAAGAAGAAAAAAGGTGAGGGGAATCCAGATTGAACCATCAATACACATTCATGTACAAAGAAAAAAGAAAAGAAAATTTTAAAAACATGGAAACAAAGTAACAAAAAAACAAAAAACAACCTGCCCTCTTGTGGCAGGTTCTGTAATTGCTCCTTTGCTCACAGATAAGCTCCTCTGCTGTCTTCTGCAGAGTTATGGCTTCATTCACAATCTCCCCAGTGTCTGGTTGGGTAAGGACCAGGAGGAGGTATGGGTGAAAGGGGCTTCAGTACTCCCCTCCCACTCTCATATGGTCAGGGAGATCCCCTCCAGTGAGAAGGTGTGGGATTGTCTCTTCCCCAGGTGCTGGTGGGGGGGCGCCCCAACCAGACTTATCCTGAAGTAATGACCTCCTATTGAGGCTGACACCCAGGTTCTGCTTGCATTTGTCCCTCTCAGCCATGTGGGTCTGACATTCAGAGGATTGCTGGAGAGAAGGGGGTGGGACAGCCTCAGACTCGCCGCTGATTGCTTTGGGGGTCTTCTTCATACTTTTCTGGTCATGTCCTTTGTCTCACAGCTGAATCAGGGTAGCAGTGGGGTGCCTGAGGCTCAGCACTCATCCTTTCCCTCCAAAGTTTGTGCTTCTGGGATGTTCCATCTTCTGGGTCATGATCAACCCCTGAGTAGTTATACTACTGGTCACAGAGATTGAGTCTGTTTGTCCGTGGTGAGCAAGCCAGAGCACTTTCCTGCTATTTTCAAGATGTTGGCTGGGTGCCTTTTTCATTTTCTCCAGTGGGGCTCTGCCTCTGGCTCTTTTGCTATGCTCTCTTCACAACCCTTGCTGCCAATGTCCAGCCAGGCACTGCTGTGGTGAGGCAGAGCCTGGAGCCAGCAGTCACTCTTGGAAGCTTCTTCCCAGGAAGGGCTTTGCTGATTTTTTAAAAATCACACTTGGCTTCTGCACCCAGGAGGGGTCCAAGCAGAGCAGCTGCAGCACCATCTGCTTCACCAGGAGAACCCTGGCCACTTGCTCCCAAGTCCTCACTCAGTCAGCCACTCACACTCCCACTTACTCACTGATACATAGGCAAAATTTTCCATACACTCACTCACACTGGTACTCACACAGTCTGACATCTTCCCAGAAGTCGTGACCTGTCATTTCTTTATCAAAGTGATCTTTTTGTTGCTGTTGTTGTTGCCACTGTCAAAAAGGTAAGTATTAATATCACTATGAGTACTTGCTTTTGTTATAAAACTTGGGGTCTGTGAGCTCCAAAGGAATCCGAAGAAATCAACAAGCAGCAAGTCTTTACTTGTATATCACTTGCAGGACCCATAAGCAGTGCTGTAGTTTTCAGTCCTACACATGAGAAGAATCACAGAGTGTTAGAATTGGAAGGATCTCATTACACCCATTAGGAAACCAAAAACCCAGTAATAAAGCCCCAATGATTTGTCCAAGGTCACACAACAAGTGTGTAAGTTAACATGGGAAGAAGTGGGAGTGGGGTGGGGAGAGGGAACCAGTTCTCCTTCACCATGCCGCCTCTCAAGGTCAGGGCTTTCTTTCTTTGGCACATAAGCCTTATTCATAAGGACTGATCACTGGGCTACTCTTAAACCCGGGAATACACTTTCATCCAAACTCTGAAAAATGCAAATATCTAGACATTACAATTTCCCCACCATTCTGCAATTCTCCAGGATGAAAATCCCAACTTCCATTAGCACAGCTTGGCATTTAGGTAGGCCCAAGGTCATCTAGCTTCTGGCCACAGATCACTCGTTCCCCAGACACAGTGGGTGGACATATCATTTTCTTTCCCCAGGCCCAGTAGGATGCCTCCTTGCCCAGTGGGAGCTTCCCAACTATGTAGGAAGTGTTGGTCACCTGCTATGTAACAGATCCTGCACCTACAGAGCTCTCCAAGTTAATGTAGTAATACAGACTAGCTGGTCCTTTCCTTTCTCTTCATTCTATTTTCTTGTCTTCTTTTCTTTGAAAATGTTAGAACTGGACTGGAACTAGAAATCATCATCCTATGCTAAGGAAGCATCTTTGCTTTAGTCACAGAAGTATTTTTTCTTCCTAATATATGTAGAAACGTGAGATGAAATCAATTGCCCCACCAGTTTGACTTATTAAGAGTGGAAACATGATTACATACTGCCACTACCAAGGTAAAGCAAGAAAGATGAAAATGGCTTAAGTCCATTTATCCATCACACCATTTTGAAATAAGGTTTTATTCAACTATGATTTGTGGAGGCTATGGATCTTAGATGTTAGGAATAAATAGTCCTATATGCTCAAATTCATTAATTTCTTTTTATCTCCTCAAGTAGTAAATACTACTGTCCTTATTCACTCATGATTCTTCTGAAATATTTCATTTCCAGAATTATCACCCTCTCTTTCTTCTTTTACAAGGACAGTAATATTTAATGGTAGTTGTTTTCTAAAGAAGTATACATTTTATGCTATAATTTATAGAAAAGCATCATGGCATTCCTCAGCAGAGACTGGCATTTATGCAAACAGAAAACTACTGTAATAATTTTTTGAATAAACAAGTAGGTAAAAACAATGGCATGGGGAGATAGTTATAAATCATTCCTGTTATGTAGAATTTAATCACCAGGGATTGTCCATAATTTAATCCAAGTACTTACGGGCTAAAAGCTACCTTATCATTCAGCCATAGTTCCTTTCAAAAATTCTTCCCACATTGATTAGGGAAGGTTTCTTTTTTTAATTTATAGTTTTCTGCATTTTCAAGGATTCCTATAATGCAAATATGTGACCTTTAATCAAGAGGAAAAAAAGAAAAAACATTTTAAAAAATGTATCCTACATTGGAAAAAGGACCTCAAAATTCAGAGAATTACCGAGTAAGAGGTGGATACTCCTTTGACATTAAATACCCACAAAAGTTATTTGGGGCAAGATGCCTGTGAAAGCAGGGAAAGCCAGGCACAGAAACAATAGGAAGAGTTTTAAGAGTTGAAAATACTATTGATCATGCTGCCCTTAAATAGGAAAGTGTTTATTCTTTGATACTAGCGAATATCCATGATTTACTGTTCATATACCAAGATGAATGACGCTGCTTGGAATTGTTTCTCTAGAAGAGGCTAGGCGTTTGCTGGCCTTGAACATAGGCATCAAGTTGGTGAATGTCTGTCTGAGATTAGGCATTCAGTTTCATTTCTAATAAAATTCAAGAGTTAACAGCCTAATTAGTTTTCTAGTCCTGGACCTTGACCTCATTAGTAGACAGTGTCCCTAACTGCTCACTAGCAGGCAAGAACATTCTCAACCTAAGGTGCAAAGATTCATGAAGAAAAAGGATGGTTCAACACTGTGAGAGATAGCGGACTTTTCCCAACCAGTCAATGGGTGAGGGATGGCAGTTTCCTTCTGGAAGTTGTAAGCAGATGAATTATTAAAAACTACTCTCTAAATAAGCAAATAGAAGCATTTTTTTTTCCTGCTTTTCATGCTGCTTATCTGGCCTTGGCAAGCTGTTCATTGATGAGAAAACATTTTTTTAACAACAAAGATTTAGGAGGTGCCATTCTTTTCGCGGCCATCTTGATAGCCTTCGACATGCTGAAACACAAACATAGCGCTTTTATAATCTCTCCCGGCTGGGCACACGCAGCTCGTCTGTTTCCTGGCATGTATTTATTTATTTAGAACTGAATTTGGCTTCTTGATGAGAATTGAGGAAAGAAGACTGAGAAAGAAAACGTCTAATTCTTTTTTCAGTCGCATTGGGGCAGAAACACATTTTCCCACTCTTTCGTTATTTTTGTTATTTCCTTCTCTTTTAGTCCTTCCATCTGGAGTTGTGATTTCCCCATGCTTTTTCTGCAGAGACCCACACCTATGCATGTGCCACCACTCCCCAGGTGCAACAGCAGGAGGGACTGTAGGCCAGCGGCCTTCCTCCACAACCTTGCTGAGATTACACTGGCTTCTTCTCACTCTGAGAGCACATCAGAATGTGTGGAACGGAGATGACCTTGGCACAAAGATAATCCTACATCCAATTTACGTGAAAAGTGTCCCATTTGCAAACTTGGGAACTTTACTACTGATAACACAATTGCTGTGACGAGCTCCACAGCCAGCTGGTACAGTATGTCACAACACTGTGCTTAGGACTCAGAGTTGAAACATATTCCCATTTTCAAGATGAAGTGTGGGACAGAGTCTATAGGGTTTTGCCACAGTGGATGCCAAGACTAGCCAGGCACAGTATTTCATATTCAGAGCAGAAGTTTCTCAATGAGACAGTGTTTAATCTGTAGGAGAGAAAATTAACTCTTTAAGATCAATGCAAATCAAAAGAAACACTATATTCAGAACTACTGAAATAGTTCGGGTTGTGAGAATATATACGTATTAATATGGAATCAGGTATTAATGTATTAATATTTGATCTGAGAATCAAGGCACTTGCCGTTTTTGTGACTCTGTTTTCTCTTTTTTATCTATTTTATTTATTTAATTTTTTTGAGTCAGGGTCTTACTCTTTTGGCCAGACTGGAGTGCAGTGGTACAATCATGGCTCACTGAAACCTCAACCTCTTAGGCTCAGTCAATCCTTCCGCCTCAGCCCCCTGAGTAGCTGGGACTACAGGTGCGCACCACTATGCCCAGCTAGTTTCTTTGTTTTGGTAGAGATGAGGTTTCATGATGTTGCCTAGGCTGGTCTCCAACTCCTAGGTGGAAGCGATCCTCCCTCTTTGGCCTGAGATTACAGGCATGAGCAGCCGCTCTTTTTTAAAATGGGGAGAATAATAGTTATCTCATAGGACAGTTAATATCTATAATGCACTGGGAATACTGCCTGCCATTTAATAACTTCTTCATTAGTAAAGGTTAAATCCATTATTATTGCTGTCATTACATGAACACAGCTATTTTGTGGTTAAACTAAGGATAAACTCTAACATTTCTAGTGTGGTTTAATTTACTAGCTCTAAATTCACACTAATCATGACATAATAATGAAAAGATGAATTTATAAGGATCCTTTTAGCTAGTTCCATTATTGTTGAGCCAGAATGGAGGCATAAATAAATAGAAAATTAGACATTAAAAATTGTTGATTTATAATGGAAGTGTAAATTGGCAAAAACATTCTAAAGGGTGTTAAAAGCCTTAAAACACAAATACCCTATGTACCAGCAGTTTCTTAACTGTGAATTTATTTTATGGGAACAATCAGAGATGTGTGAAAAAATGTATGTGTAAGATTCTTCATCAAACTTATTTATAATACTGAAAACTTGGAAGAGCCTTAATGTTCAACAAAAAGCTACTACTTAAGCAAAATATGTACATTCATGTGACGGAATGCTGCACAGACATTAAAAATTATATTGTAGAGGACTATACTTTGACATGGACAAATGTTCACAATATATAACCCAGTGAAAACAGCAGGCCGCAAAAAAGTAGATCATAAAAATCCTATTCGTACATAAGTATAACAGCTGGACTGAAGTATATCAATGCAAATAGTTTTTAATGAAGCTTGCCATGTCCTCAAAACATCTTTGAACCTTAAAATCTACCCAGAGCATATGCCTTATTTTTTGACCTACTTCTATTTAAACCTTATTCTAGTCCACTGATTTCTGTAATTCAATCTGGCTATCAAAGTCTTAGACTTTCTCTGTTGAATATTCTGTCAAAATTCAATATTGTTAGCTGTCACTATTCATAGTTCCAAGCTTTTTCTCTCTGAGCTAACACTGTCTATCCCACTTTCACCGACTTCAACCACAGTAGGGAGGAGAGAGAAATGCTCTTCCAGTGCGAGGGAGCATCAGCTATAGGGAGGTGACCTCATCCTGAGCTGATGCCACTTTATTCCCATGGCATCTGCTGCTATAGAGTCTTGCTGTAGATGTGTGGTTTCCTAAGGCCATATTTAGCTTCACACTAACCCCTTCACAGAGTATGCCTTTACCCTAGTGGGGCAACTGTGCATCCCTTTAGCCCCCACTCAGGAAACCATCTACCTACCTCTTCTAGACTCTGCACTTCTGGTAGACACTAGGGTCTTCTTCTATGCCTTCTAAGAGTCATGGAGAATTGGGAAAGGCATATCCACTTCCTCTTCTCCTCCAAGCACACTATGGGATCTCTTCAAGCCCCACTGGCATAAAATTTTTCCATCCAGTCTTCTGCCTTCTGAAACCATCTGAGGAACAGGAACACTGCATCTTTTTTTTTTTTTTTTGAGTCGTGGGTCTCACTCTGTTGCCCAGGCTAGAGTGCAGTGGCACTATCATGGCTCACCACACCTCAACCTCCTGGACTCAGTAGATCCTTCCGCCACAGCCTGCCAAGTAGCTGGGACTATAGGCACATGCCACCATGCCTGGGTAATTTTTAAAAATTTTTTATAGAAACAAGGTCTTGCTATGTTGCCTCGGCTGATTTTGAACCCCTATGCTCAAGTAATCTTCTCACGTTGGCCTCCCAAAGTGCTAGGATTACAGGTGTGAGCCATTGTGCTCAGCCAGGAACACTCCATCTTAAAGAGACACACGTCAAACAACTCCCTTGCTCCCTGGGGTGATGATAGTGGCATTGAGGATGGGATGGGGTGGTGGAAGGGCCATGGAGCAGAGAAAGACAACTTGTCATCCCTGAAGGATCCACTGAGCTGTCCATCCTCTGAATCCCTTCAAGGACTACCTCTATTAAAAAAAAAAAAATCAACTTTACCAGAGTATATTTACCTAAGATGAAGTGCACCATTAAAAGTATACAGTTTGATGTGTATTAACAAAGGCATACACTCATGCAATCACCATAATCAAGATATAAAACATCTCCATGTGTCCACAAAGTCCCCTGTTACCCCTTTGAAGCCAATACCTACTTCCCTGTGCAAATACAGGGCAAGTTTGCTAGCCTTTCATCTAAGTAGCATAATATAACATGTGCTTACCTGCGTCTGGCTAAGCATTAAGTCTCTGGGATCCTTTCATGGTGTTGCTGTAGCATGTTACCTTTTATCATTAAGTAGCATTCCATCATATGGATATGCCACAATTTGTTTATCCACTCAATGAATATTTGGGTTGTTTATTTGGGGGGGACAATTATTACAACAAAAACTGCTATAAACATTTATGTATTAGTATTTATGTAGATGTGGGATTTATTTTCTCTTGGATAAATACCTAAGATTTAACTATCTGGGTCACATTGAGTGTGTGTGTGTGTGTGTGTGTGTGTGTGTGTGTGTGTGTGTGTGTACACGTCTTTATGAAGCTGCCAAACTTTTCCAAAGTAGTTGTACTATTTTTTTATCCACACAGGAAGTATATACAGATTCTAGTTCCTCCATATCTTGCCAACACTTGTTTTTATCAGTCTTTATAATTTTAGTCTAGTGGGTGTATAGTGTATCCTATTATGTTTTAATTTGCATTTCCCTGACTACTAATGATGTCGAGTATCTTTTCATGTACTTATTAGCCATTTGTAGGTCTTCATTGATGAGGTATCTGTTCAAATCTGTTGTTCATTTTTTTAAACAAACACTTTATTTTAAAAGGGTTTTTGATTAACAAAAGTTGCAAAGATTGTGCAAAAAGTTCCTATATGCCAGAAAACCAGTTTCCTGTACTGTTAACATCTTTTTGTTGTTGTTTTTTTGAGTTGGAGTCTTACTCTGTCGCCCAGGCAGGAGTGCAGTGATACTCATGGCCACGCCAACATCGACCTGCTGGGGTTCAGGAGATCCTTTCGCTTCAGCCTTCCAAGTAGTCGGAACTACAGGCACATGCTACCACACCCAGCTAATTTTTTGATTTATTGTAGAGATGAGGTCTCACCAAGTTGCCCAGGCTGTTCTCAAACCCGTGGGCTCAGGCAATCCTCTCACCTCAGCTTCCCAAAGTGCTGGAATTACAGGCTTGAGCCACCATGCCTGGCCACTGTTAACATCTTACATTAGTATAGTACATTTGCTGCAACAAATAAAACAATATTGACACATTATTATTATCATTTTGAGTTGAGCCTCATACTTTCGCCCGAGCTGTAGTGCAGTGGCATGCTCACATCCACCGCAACCTTGATCTGCTGGGCTCAGGCGATCCTTCCTCCTCAACCTTCCAAGTAGCTGGAACCACAGACATAAGCCACCGTGTACAGCTAATTTTTTATATTTATTGTAGAGACGAGGTCTCACCGAGTTGCCCAGGCTGATCTCAAAACCCTGGGTTCTGACAACCCTTTGGCTTCTGCCTCCCAAAGTAGAGCCAACGTGCCTGGAAACACATTATTAATGAAAGTTCAAGCCGGGCTAGGTGGCTCAGCCTGTAATCCCGCGCCTTGGGAGGCTAGGATGAGTGGATTGCCTGAGCCGGGTTCGAGAACCGCCTGGGCAACTTGGCAAGACCTCATCTGCACAATAAATCAAAAAGCAGCTGGGCATGGTAGCGCGCGCCTGTAGTTCCAGCTGCTTGGAAGGCTGAGGCGGAAGGATCGCCGGAGCCCAGTGGGTCGAGGCTGCGGTGGCCAGGAGCGGCCACTGCCCTCCAGTCTGGGCGACAGAGTGAGACTCCAACCCCCCAAAAAAATAAAAGAAAAGAAAGTTCATACTGTATTCTGTTTTCCTTTTTTTTTTTTTTAACCTAATGTCATCATCTCCCAATTTCACCAGGATCACATTCAGGAAACTGCATTAAAAATGGTAACCGTGTCTCCTTAGGTTTCTCTTGACGTCCGTTTCTCAGACTACTTTTGCTTTTGATGACCTTGACAGTTTTGAGGAATATGGGTTAGGCATTTTATAGAATGTCCTGCAGTTGGAGTTTGTCTGATATCTTTCACATGACTGGACAGGGATTGTGGGTGTTATGGAGGAAGACCACAGAAGTAAAGCGCCGTTCTCATCTCCTCATATCAAGGACACATGGTGTCGACATGGCTTCTCCCTGTGGTTGTTGGCCTTGATTACACGGCTAAGGTTGTGTCAGTCAGCCTTCTCACTCT
Source organism: Carlito syrichta (assembly GCF_000164805.1). NCBI lineage: Eukaryota > Metazoa > Chordata > Mammalia > Primates > Tarsiidae > Carlito > Carlito syrichta. The sequence continues at coordinate 211,434 of NW_007232072.1, forward strand.
AAAGTTACTCTTGTTTTCTCCTTTTCCATGCCATACTCTTTGAATGATGTCACTATGCGCAGCCCACACTTAAAGACTAGCGAGTACCTGAATACCATTTTTAATACTTCTGTATAGTAACTTTGTCTGTTTGCTCCCTTGATTTTTGTATTCAATCATGTCTTCATATCGCATGGACAGTATGCACGCAGTATTTATTTTATACTTGGGATTATAAACCTACACTTCATTATTGATTTTGTTGCTCCAGTTGTTCCAGCTTTGGCAGTCGAAAGATTTTTTAGTTAGCACCCGTGTCCATCTGACATGTCATCATTGTGTTTTTTCAAGCACTTCCTTGCATTCTGGAACTATAAGATGAACCAGGCTCATGCAGCATATCCCTCACCCACCCCTAGAACCAGCCACTTCTCCGAGGTGCCATGGATCCTTTTTTTGGAGAGCGTCATGAGAAATCAAGATATAGGCTCTGGGTGTGATCATTGTCACTGGGCTGTCTGATGTTTATTTTTTATAATTGAATTGTTTGTTTCTTTAGGGTTGAATTGTAAGAAGTATTTTTAGTTTTTGCTTTTTAAGTTCTGGATATAAATTCTATATCTGATATGTGTGTTGCAAATATTTTCTTCCAATCTGTGGCTAGTAGTGAGAGGGGGTTAGGAAGAAGGGAGAGAAAGAGATAGAAGTGTTATAAATATAAATAACTGTTTGGGGCCACTATATGGCTCACACCTATAATCCCAGCACTTTGTAAGGCTGAGGTGAGAGGATCATATGAGCCCATGGGTTTGAGACCAGCCTGGCCAACTTGGTGAGACCTCATCGCTACAATAAATAAAGAAAAACTAGCCAGGTATGGTGACACGCACCTGTGGTTCCAACGACTTGGAAAGCTGAGGTGGAAGGATCCCAGCAGGCTGAGGTTGGGATGACCTTGATAGTGCCACTGCATTCCAGCCTGGTGACATAGTGAGACAACAACTCAAAAAAAAAAAAAAAAAAAAGAACTGCTTTGATTACTTGGGTAATGGAATCAGGAGACCATAGAGACTTGTAAGTATATTCTTTAGGGCCAGACGTGGTGACTCACGCCTGTAATCCCAGCACTTTGGAAGGCCAAGGTAGGATGATTGCTTGACCCCAGGAGTTTGAGACTATGAGCCTAGACAACATAGTGAGACCTCCATCACTACAAAAAATCAAACAAATTAGCCTGGTGTGGCGGTGCATGCCTGTAGTCCCAGCTACTTGGGAGGCTGAGGCAGAAGGATCACCTGAGCCCAGGAGCTTGAGGCTGCAGTGGGCCATGATTGTGTTACTGCACTTCAGCCTGGGAGACACAACAAGAACTCGACTCGAATAATAATTATAATCATAATTTTTAAAATAAAAAATTAAATTATTTACATTGAATTCCCAGTGCCCAGATTACTATTTTGGTGTGTAGTTTTGCCTTGATGTCCACGAGTCTTCGAGAAGGAAATTGTCCCAAGTGTTTACCATTTCTCCTCAGATGAGCAACAGTGTGGGATGAATGGCTGTGAAACACTTGGAGGACGTTGAATTCGAAAGTGAGTCCACGTAGGACTTAAGCAAATAATGACTTCAATAAAATCGGAAATGAAGAGAACACTCAATGTCAAATATGGCTGCTTTTTGGGGACTAAAAGCAGAAAAGAAGCTCATGTTGGAAGCTAGGTGTGTAGTTGCCCACAGTCCAGAGCTGGAGGGGTGATGGCACTAAACTTCTCACAGACTTAAGCCCCTGCTGATGCAATTTTAGTGGCATTTTCTCAAAATATAGCAGTAAGCCAAAAATGCTCATTTCCACACCAATTGAATGTCTGCTATGAGTAGGCAAGGCATTATGGGAGAAGAAAGATAAAAAAGTAATTCTCTCTTGGTGTAATGATTTTCTGAATTTTTAAAATTATGCACCCATGTTAGTGATTCTTTCTGTGTCAACATGTTCAATGTATATATACTTAATCATTTGTCACTCATGCGTACATGCTTTATTCTGTATTTTACGTTAAGCATATATGAAAATGGAAATTGTGACAAAATGAGTTAAAACTATAAATAGCAGCTCTAATATTTTCTCTCTACAGTCCAATGGATCATATTGCTCACCTCCTGGGCTGTTTGTACCTTTGCGGGCTACTGCTCTACTGTCAGGGATAAAATGGATGTGTGTGTGTGTGTGTGTGTGTGTGTGTGTGTGTACAGTGCTGCAAAAAGTGTTTAAAATGGGTAATGAAGATATTATGTTCATATAAAAATAAAATTAGGAGTTTCTTTTCTAAAGAAAGGAAGGAAGGAAGGGAAACTAAGACTCCGAGTCTTAGGAAAACCCTGAGACCCGGAGACCTGAGCTCTTCCAAGGTCATGTTCATTATGCATGGGTTTTGTATTTCTGCCATCTTATTTCAGAGTGAAGAAAGACCCTCCAAATTCCAGACAGCACTCATGGTACTGGTTCAGGGACCATATTTTGAGAATCACTGATCTAGAACGAGTCTCAGTTCTGACTTACACATTAGAACAATGCTGTGGTCTTAATGTTGGTGCACCTCCTCAAATTTCCATGTTGAAACCTAACTCTAAATACAATTGTGTCAAGAGGTGGGGCTTCTGGGAGGTGATTAGGGCATGAGGGCTCACAAATGGGATTAGTGCCCCTATAAAAGAGGCCTGAGGGAGCTGTGTTTGCCCTCTTCCACCTTGTGAGGACACAAGTAGAAGATACCAACTTTGAAGCAGAGAACTGATTATTGAAAGCTTCCCAGGAGACTCCAACCTGAGTGAGAATTGAGGTAATTCTCCTAGATGTGCAGCTTCCCATTGGAGGTGACAGGCCTCAGTCAGTCCTGGATTGGTTTTAACTGTGACCTCCCAAAACATCAAGCTAATTGCAGAGCTAGGTCCCTGAATATAAATTCTGTTTGTGCATGCACAAAAAACTTTGAAAGAGTCCTGTGGCCCTACAGTTTGACAATAATGCACTAGAGACAAGGTCCCTGCTTCCATCTTTCTGCTCCTGTGACTCTGGCTATCAGCCAGTGACCTACAGCAACAATATGAACTAAAGCCTGAGCCATTCCTAGAAAATAATTTCAATATGATTGAAATCAGAGTGAATGAGAATCAATTATTTAATATGATCAATTGTCTATAATTGTTTTGCAAGCTCAACTTTTATTAGAAAAGTCAAGTGAGATGAAAACAAATTGATTCAGGACTTACCTTAAAAAAAAAAGATCATGGTTGGCCGGGCTCCATGGCTCAGCCTGTAATCCCAGCACTTTGGGAGGCCAAGGCCAGTGGATTGCCTGAGCCTGTGGGTTGGAGACCAACCCGGGCAACTTGGTGAGACCTCGTTTCTACCATAAATCAAAAATTAGCCAGGCGTGGTAGCACATACCTGTAGTTCTGGCTGCTTGGAAGACTGAGGCAGAGGGATCACTGGAGCCCAGTGGGTCGACACTGGGGTGGCCATGAGCATGCCACCATACTCCACCCTGGGCAACAGAGTGAGACTCCAACTCAAAAAAAAAAAAAAGTATACCTTCTGTAAAAATTCCTCTTGTGCCTGTATCAGCAGTCTCTGTGCAAGAAGAATTACTGTTTACTGTTTATACGGTGCCTCTGTTCTAAGGTAATCTACCTAGTCATCAAAGAAAATGCAATGTTTTTTCTAAGTTCTTTTACTAAGGCAAGGAAACCTCTGGACCAGACATGTTTCAAATGCAGACTTTTCCAGATTCTAGAAAGGTAATATAATGCAGGAATAGCACATTCATAACCAACCCTCCAAGCAGGTGGGGTCGATCCCATAATCAAACTCACTAATATCTCTAAGTACATGTTTGAATATAGATGGTGTGCAGAGAGGCTATAAATAACCTCATGTCAAACCAGTTATGCCTTGTTGCCAAATGAGTTTGGCACAAAATATATTTTTTTTTAAATAAATTTTTTATTTCCAGAGATTTGGGGGTTTTGAAATTACAGGTAAGAGGTTGTCAGACTGAGTTATGCTTAAAATAATTTTTTAACAAAAAGTTTAAAACTAAAAGGAGTTTGGGGTCACCTATTAATTAATTGAAATTGTCAATCAAACAAATCATCCTGATTTCCATAGAAGATAGTGATTTGAGGCAGGCTCTTCACTAACACTTGTGGGGGCTAGAGCAAGAATGCAAATGGGGACCCTCATACCACATTTTAACAAATTGTTCAATATTTATGTTCTTTCTGCCTACCTTTTTAAGGAAAACTTCACAATGAAAAATTATTAAAAGATGGCCGTATTTGATTATTTTTGTGTATGACTGAGTGTCCTGAAAGTATACTAAAATGAGGAGATATGTAATTCATAAATTATTTACTTACTCCATAAAATTTATATTTCTGTCATTTAACATTAAAAAATATAAATTATGTTGCTGTAATCAAATTTACACATGATTGACAGTAACGAGAAAATGGGCTAATATTGTGAATCTATATTAATAAAAATGCTAAAAAGTCCATGTAAAATATTGGCAAATTAAAAAATTTGTACATGTTTTCCAAAAGATATATTTTTCTTCTAACATGTAGAAAAATATCTGTTAAAATTAAAAGACTGAATATGAATTATAAAATAAACAATAAATTTTAAATAAAAAACATATATGGAGTTAAAATTTATTGTTTAATTTTAAAAATTTAATTATCTTTCATTAAATGCATTTATTATACACAATTCCCAATTCTGACATTTGAAGTCTGTCTAGTTGCCAATGTGGAGAATCATTCTCAGGATTCTTGTGTGTTATGTCTAGACCCACATATGTACATTTACACATATATACACATTTAAGAGTAATTAGAACTTTTTAACATTGCAGAGCGCTTCTTAGCAACCATGTGCAAATGCTGAGAACTCCACATTCAATTTGTGAGTCCTTCTGGACCACAAATTAGATAGAACCATTAGGAGCAGAAAGGTGGACTTTCAGCCCTACTGGCGGAGGATTCTTTGTGGAAGAATCTATTGCATTTTTGCTATCTGGGAGAAAAGATTGGTTGAACTAATTAATCTGCATTTTCTCTTACCCCAGTGTGTGTGAGGCTCAGATCCTCCCACTCTCTGTGGTTATATCCTTCACAGCATTCAGATGCAGTCCTTTGTTTAGAGGTCATAAAACAAGACCTGCAGAGAAATTGTTTCCTGGGGCTTGAATGGTATTCATAAGTAAAGAGGCTTAGGTGACTAGTAATCCTGTGCTGACACTGAGTGAAAGATCCTGCATGTCAGAAGCACCAGTGTGTTCGGTGAAAACTACATAGTGTTTATGGTATGCAGAACTCTCTAAAGCAGCTGGGCATAGTGGCTCATACCTGTAATCCCAGCACTTTGGGAGGCAGAGGTGAGAGGATTGCATGAACCCAGGGATTCGAGACCAGTGTGGGCAAATTTGGTGAGACTTCGTCTCTATAGTAAATTTTACAAATTAACTGGGTGTGGTGGTGCACACCTGTAGTTCCAGCTACTTGGAACGTTGAGGCAGGATCGCCGGAGCCCAGCAGGTCAAGGTTGCTGTGGCCGTGAGCATGCCACTGCACTCTAACCTGGACGACAGAGTGAGATTCCAATCCCCCCAACCAAAAAAAATATATATATATATATCTAAAGCAAAGGTCTGACAGTGGTAAAAATGGAAGAATGGACATATGTAAGCCAACCCAAACAAAGAACCATTCTGCTTTTGAAAATCTCCAACAATAGGGCATCTCAGTCAACTGTTTTAATGTTTAAATAACTTTTTCTCTGGACACTATCAGTGGTTAGCAAATCACAGCCCACAGGCCTATCCCAACCCCTTGAGTGTTTTTGTAAATAAAGTTTTATTGGAACACAGCTGCTTATTCATTTGTGCATTGTCTGTGCCTGCTTTCAGGCTAAAATGGCAGAGTTGAGTAGTTTGCAAAGGCTGAAATATTTATTCTCTGGCTCTTTATAGAAACAGTTTGCCAGCCATTGCTATATTTCATGACTAGTTGAAAACTTACACAATAAGGGAGGGTCATTTTCTTTAGTTATAGCTTCAGGGGAGACACAGAATCCAGCAGTGTCATCTCTACAAGTAACCTTTATATGAGAAGACTTAAATACTCATTCTTAAAATTAAGTAACCCTATTGACCTAATCTCCTTGATTTAACCTTCTCTCTCTTATCTGAGCCAAAATTTACAATTCCTGCACATATTTAATTGCTTTTTGAAAAACGCTCATAGTTTAGGAATACATATACAGAAAACTAAAATGTCCATCACATATTATTCAGAAATTTAGGGGGGTAATACAACTTTTCTCCTTAACCAGAAACCCTTGGACATTTAGAGAAGTGAGAATACCTCTCCCTCATGGGGCTCAGATCTTTCCCACTTCTCTGTGCCCCTAAATTCTGAACACTGTGTTGATTTTCAGAAATGCTTCGGGCAATCTGTGTGGCAAGGATACCGTGAGTATAACAAGGACTTTCAAAATAAAATGTAAATTGGGTTTTGATGAGGTGCAACTATTGGAAAACTAGGAAGCGATCAGAAAACATTCTTTCTGCTTAATATGGGCAAGCCCTAATTTATTTACTTTCTTTTCTCCTGTGTACACATTTCTCAACAAAAATAGAGACTCCTGAGAATGGCTGTGAGAGCTATAAAAAAGAACTAAGCCTCTGGATAGCTGTCCTAACTCAAGGATGATGTGACTACCGGAGAATTCTGTTGCCCAAGGCTAGGGGAAGGCAAGCCATGTTTGTCTTTGTGGACAGGTGGTGCAGTCTAGTGGAAAGACAGTGGAGTCTCCCTTGATTGCTGGCCCAGCCACTCACAGCTCTGTGAACTTGAGTAATTCTGCACTTTCTGTGAGCCTAACCTATAAAACGGGGATTGAGTGTGCCTGGCAGAGTTACTGTGAGTATATAAAACAGTAGACGTCTGGTGCATGGCATTTGATAAATGACGGTTTCATGACTGTTATTATGTCCAAGGCATCTTTGGAGGAAATGTGGACCCCAAAGCAAGGAAGACTCTGAACCACAGGGAATTCTCAGGCATGCGACGCCCTGGCTGGACCCTGCTTCTGGTCAAAAAGTCCATTTTCTTTAGCTCCAGAGAAACAGGCGATTTAGAATTGAAGCCAGAGCTTTACTTAGTTTCTCTTCTTATTCCCCTTGCAGCTAGCTGCTGGGCCTCTGGTTCAATCCTGAAGGTGCCGAATGGGTCCACATCCTGTTCATCTTTCTGTGATAGGTCAAGAAGCAACCCAGGATAATGGGCTCCATGCTCCTCAGGAGGCCAGACCAGAGACTGAGACACAAGGAAGGGAAGAAGACAACCTGTGGTGCTGACCCCCTCAAGGCAGGCACTAGGAGCAGTGGGAGAGGTGGCTGCCTGCTCCAACCTGGGAAGAAGAGGAGTGGGGAGGAGACGTGGAGAGTGTATTAATTTGTTAGGGCTGTCACAGTAAAGTACCACAAATTAGACGGCCTAAAACACAAGAATTTACTGTCCCATAGCTCTGAAGGCTAAAGGTCTGAAATCAAGGTGCTGGCAGGGTCATGGCTGTCTGGAGCCTGTTGGGGAGAATCCTTCCTTGTCTCTTATAGCTTCTGTCATTTGTATGCATCATTCCATTTTCTGCCTGAGATGTCACGTGGACTCTCCCTGCATGTCTTCCCAACATCTTCCTTCTGTGTCTCTGTGTCTCTTCTCCTCGTCTTATAAGGACACCAGCCTTTTTGGATCAGGGCTCACCCTGCTCCAATATGACCTCATCTTAACTGGATTATGCCTGCAAAGGCCCCTATTTCCAAATAAGGTCACATTCACAGTGAAAGGACATAACATGGATTTAATATATCCTATAAGCAGCCATTTGAACATTGCCTAAATCTCATGTTTTTCTAGCAGTTCACTTAACTTACCTTCTAATCACTAGCCAAGGAAAGAACCAGTTTCTCAGAGGTCACTATTGATAATTGGTTTTTTTCACAACTCCCTCCCCAGCTAGTTACTAATTACCTTTTCTATTTCAAGTATTTGCCTCCACCCATAAGACCCAAGTTAACCTAATCTGCCCTTTGTGACCTTCATGACACAGACAGACCCTACCACCACGGCAGCAATCATGTGACTAACCCACCCATCTGCCTGCTGTCCATCACCTGACATCAGTGCCTATACTTACTGAACACTTCATGATGACATGGAGCAGACCACCACTCAATCACCTTCATGACCTTCCCCCATCAAAGGGAAGGAGTAAAAGGACTCAACCACGAGCAGCCAGCCGCCATTGCCTTATTAGACTCTGGTGTGGCCATGTGCTCTTTGACCTATGACTGTCGCCATATTTCCCGGTGTTGGCCCCACCCCTACCTTGGAGAGGTGAATCTCCTCTTTCTCACTCTCTATCTCACTCACTTACTTTCTAAATAAACTATGTGTTCTAATATCATTTCTGTGCAATTCTTTGCATATTTCATGCGGCACCGGATCGAACACCAGACACCCACACCCCCGGTGGGCCTGACCTAACATTTTGGAGTCTCCACTGCGAGTGTGACCTAACATGCAGGTTCCAGGAGTTAGGGCTTAGCCTGTCTTTTAGGGGGACACAATTTAAGTCATAATGGGTAGTAGGTGTGGGGAGGCAGTCAACCCTGAGAAGCCTAACTCCTTCAGCCCCACGCCACTCCTTCCTGCAATACCCTTAGGGTTTTGTGTCCTTTAACCTTCAGCCAGTTCCTCCCCCTCCCCCCCAGCAATACAATCCCCCATGGATCTTATTCACAATGCAGATTCTTGAGGGGTTGGGTGGAGGAGGGGTAGAGGAGATGCCACCTCAGAATTTGCATTTTTTAAAACCAGCCTGAGGATCACAGCCTACAAAAAAAAACAAAAGCAGGGGGTTTGCTCTGTTACCAACCATTTTCACTACATGGTTAATAGATTTCAGATCGTTTTAGAGTTCAGATATGAATTAAATAAGGGAAAAGGAGAAGGCTTTCAGAACTTGGCATAAGATAAAGAGAAAAAGCGATTGGAAGAAGGATGCTGGGAATTTTAGAAGGGAAAAAAAACTTCCCACTACTCTGTTTTGCCAACAATCGACCCTGGACACCAGCCTTTGTATGTGGAAGCCAAGAGAAATATTCAACTGGGTAATTTCAAATTGGACTGGATTGTGGCTTCCGTCCCCACAGCAGTTAGCAAATTGGGACAGTTGGTCCAGCAGGCAGGAACCCGAGCTCCCCATTTCTCTCACACTCCCAAGGCATAAACTGAGGTCCCCTCGGTCAGAACACCATCACCAGAAGAGATTCTAATGACTTCTTGCTGATGTGGAGATGTGAACGTAGTTAATGAGTAATCAAGCCCATTCTGCCTTACCCTGTAATGCACAGCGTAAGCCAAAGACACATGGGGGTCTAACCAGGAACAAGCCAGCATGGGCTCCATTCTGGGAGGGATGCTGCTTCTATCTGCTCTGCACACTCCGGGCACCAGAATTCATATCATAGCAGGAGTTGGTGGCAGACAGCAGTCGGGGAGAGAGCAGTCTACCCAGCTCAGTCACCTCTCCTCAGTAATAACTGAAGATACTCTTTGCCAGGAACTAGAAAAAAACCATAGAAGGGAAAACTGAGAGCGGTTGAACCAAGGCAATGAAATGAATCATCAACCATTCACTAAGTGTACTACACACTCTGTATCTCACAGTCTTAGATCCTTGGTGTACTTCCCATGTGTCCTGGTAGAAAGACTCTGGGTCTTCCAAATATCTGAAGGAGGTCCTAATTCCTCTTCTTCGGCCTCTTTTAGATATTGCTTACGGATTTAGCTTTCTGGAAGGCTGGTGGTTGCTTGGTAGGGGAGACTTGTATATAGGAATGCATACAGAAATGAGTCATGGTCTTGAGCAGAGTGGAGAAAGGAAGCTGTCCCAGGAAGAGGCGATGAAAGCACAGAATAGATTCTGTATTCCCAGGAGGAAGAGTAATATCAAACTTCCAAGTCAATGGACAAAGACATCCCATTGAGGAAATGGGACAAAGAGGGAAATACCACCACCACTCACAGGAAGTGTTACATTGGGGTAAAGATGTTAATGTCCAACACAGAAGGATATCAGCTTTATGCTTCTGTGTTTTGGATCTAGAACACTAGGATGTGGTTCTGTTTTCCAAAATGTATAAATTGATATGGATAAACTATTGTCATGTGAACGTGAATGGAACAAGCAGAGTTATGAAACTTGGGGCTGCCTTTGCTTCCATGCTGGCCCAGGCGGTGGAATCTCTCCCACCAGAGTATATGAATAGGACGTGTCAGCACTGCACCAAGTCTGGATCTAAGACACCAGGGTTTGAATCCCAGCTCTGGCACTGACTAGCTGCATGACTTTGGTTCAATTTAAGTATCTTATCTGTTCCTTAGCCACAGAGAACTTATGTATAAAATGGGGATAAAAATAGTACCTACTTCCAAGTGTTTTTGGAAAATAGAATTCATCTGTATAATACAGATGGTGTCTGGAACTTAGTAAAGACTCAATAGCATTTGTTATAAGAAAAATAAATTAGCCAGATTGCCTTGGGGGTTTGACTTGATTCTGGTTTGGGTTTCAGTCGGATTCAACATTGTCTTCTGATCCTCTTCTAAGTTTTGTTCTTGTCTATGTTTGCCAATATTCTATCACCATTCATGCTGAATACATCTGCATTTGTTCACAGTTCAGGTTTTTCCAAGTCTTTTTTTTTTTAATTTTCAAATATGTCTCCCTATATCTAGCTATTTCTGTTTCTCTGTGCTACTATATAGATTTCGGCAAATTTTGTGTCTTCAGGAGGGTTTTTGGCTGGGTGTGATGGCTCACACCTGTAATCTAAGCACTTTGGAAGGCTAGGCAAGAGAATTGCTGGGGCCCAGAAATTCGAGACCAGCTTAGGCAATGTAATGAGACCTCATCTCTACAAAAATTAATAATAATTCTAAAAATTAACTGGGCATGGTGGTGCACATCTGTAATCCCAGCTACTCAGAGGCTGAGGCTAAAGGATCGTGTGAACTCTAGAGGTTGAGGCTGCTCTGGCTCATGATCATACCACTGTGCTCCAGCCTGGACAACAGAGTGAGACCCCAACTCAAAAAAAAAAAAAAAAAAGGATATGTATCTCTTCTGCAGTTCTTAAAAATGTCTGCTTGTAGCTTCCTGAGATGCCTTTTCCCTTTTACCCTGCTGTGATGGAATGAATTTGGGGACTCTCTTGGCTTTTGGTGGGAAAGAGAAATACTTCCAAAGGAACATAACCCAGTGGTCCTCCTCTACTTAGAAGTCATTACTACCTATGTACTTCCCATGTTGAATTATTTATTGTCAATATTCTCATCCTCTCTTCTTTCCCACTTTTTATCCACTGCCCTATCTCTTAATTCTTTCAATGTAATAAAAATGTCCATAGGCAACCAGGCCCCAACTATGTTCAAAGAGTTCACGTCCATTTGTCTGTGCCTCATACAGTGTGATTTGATGGGTGCATATGGTGACATCTTCTCCCAAATAGCACCTGGTTTAGCTTCTCCCACAGTCTGAAATCGCTATGAATAAACACTCTCCTCTTGTTGAAGGCATCTTCTCCCTAAGACTCCCATACAAATACAAATATCTCCCCTAGAGAAGTCAACCTGTTGTCAACATCCTCATGGTTTTTTAGATTCCCACTCAATCTGGCGGACAGCTCGTCCCAAGGGCGCCCAATTACTCCGTGAAGGAGGGAGAGGTACGGTTTGATGGGAAGAAAAATCCTCCTGCCCTGTAGGCTCCTTTTCTCCAAGGAAGGGGGCCGGGGCGGGCAAGGGACTGACCATGCAGTGCTACCATTGGAGCGCAGGGACCACGGCAGTGTTGGGTCACAAGGAGAGGCCAAGGGCAGTCTGTCCCTCTCCCTCTCCCCTTCTCCCCACGTCACTTTTCCCACTCTCCCTCTTTTCCTCCCCCCATTCCCTTTCCTTCCCCATCCCTCTCAGAGTCTCACTCTGTCACCCAGGCTGGAGTGCAGTGGTGCAATCACAACTCACAGCAGTCTCAGACTTCTGGGCTTAGGCAATCTTTCCACCTCAGCCTCCCAAGTAGCTGGAACTACAGGTGAGCTCCACCAGGTACGGTCTTCCAAAGTGCTGGAATTACAGGCGTGAGCCACCGTGCTCAACCAGGACTTTCTTTTTTTTATAACAACTTGGAAGAACATGTTTTCATTAAGGAGGACTATGCCAAAGATAATGTTACTCAGGGTGTTGAAGATGACGTGCAGACATTGCCTTGGAAAGGATGTATTTTCGTTCCCCTGAGTGCTTTTAGGATCCCTGAGACAGGCCTGAGGGCTTCCTTCCTTGCTGGAGATTCTTTTCTCTTTCCTACTCTGTCCTTCCTATTCATGCTATCCCTGGCCTTGGGGCTCTTTCTTCTTCATGGAGCATCCCTAGATGGTTGACTCTCAGTGTCCTCCCTAAGAAGACTTTACTTAGTCCCAAATTTTATTATTGTGTATTTTTGTTTGTTTGTTTGGTGTTTCTTTCTTTTTTTCCTTTTTTGTGGAAGCCTCATTCTGTCTTTCTGGGCTGAGGCAATCCTTCGTCCTCAGCCTCCCAAGTAAATGGGAGTAACTGGGACTACAGATGCCTGCCATCACACCTGGCTAATGTATTTATTTATCTATCTATCTATCTATCTATCTATCTATCTATCTATCTATCTATCTATTTATTTTTGTAGAGTCAAGGTCTCACTACGTTGCCCAGGCTGGTCTCAAACTCTAGTGCTCAAGCAATCCTCCTGCCTCAGCCTCTCAAAGTGTTGGGATTTCAGGCATGGGCCACCACCCCCAGCCTGTTGTGCATTTTAGATTCTAATTTTATGAGAATGAAGTCAATGACAAAAGAACTAGTCTCTAGGACTAATGTGAGATATACATGGGGCACATAATAATTAAACAAATATCACACAATCCCTTTTAAAATCTTGTATGAGGTTTTGTAGATCTCTACTTGAGGGTAATTTAAGAACACCTTATCCCCACACCTCCCCACCTCTCCATTCCCCCACCCCCAACCAAGGCACAGCAGGAAAACCATGATCCATGGACCCAGACACACAGGAATTTGAAGCAATTCTGTTTTATGTCTGAAGTGCAGCTGGGGAAGTTGCCTAAGGTTTCTGTGAGCAGCACCCATTTCGCCCGGATAGAAATCGCAGCGTTGCAGCACTGTTGTAAGGATTAAGAGTAATTCTTAAATTCCAACGCTGCTTTGAGGACTCAGAAAGCTCCTGTATGTCAAGTAATTAGCAAAGCGGCTGGCACTTTACAAAAGCTGTAAATGCCGTGCACTCTTGTTAATATTATTAATAAAAATTATAAGCTGTAAGGAGGAAAGCTAAAGACAGGAAAAAAAATTAAGCCGGACAGGAAAGAAACATTGAGCAGAGAGGAGCAAAGTTCTCTTCTTTTTCACTTTGAGTTAAGGTCCTGGCTTCCCTGACTCTGTGCACCTAACAGTGGAAGAGAGATGAGAGCCACCTGCAGCAGGGAAGATGGAGCTGGAGAAAAGTGACAGCGAAGGGGAGGGGGACACATGGGCTTTCTGGCAGCACCACTAGCAGTGCTGGGTAATGGCCTGAAATGGAAGACGCCATTATCATAAAAGCATACCAACAAGGAAGTAGAGGAGGATTCATTGTTTTAAAGTCACTTAGTCAATAGCATTTATATTTTTGTCTGATTATGAAAGTAGTGCATGTTCACGCTGAAAAAATTGGAATATACTGAAAGACACAAAGACTAAAATGAAAATAGTCTGAGACACAGAAAGGATCGTTCATCACTTAGGGTAAATCTTCGTAGCCTTACCTGTATATATATTTATGTTTCTTTTCTCCTACAAATTTGAAGTTAGTGTACGAAAATAGCCCAGCTATCTTTTCAATTAATTATATAATGTGAACATCATCTCATGTCATGAAATATTCTTCTAGCATATCTTTTTTAATGCACATAATTAAAAATTCAAGCATATAAAAAGTAAGTATGTCTGAATGTGGTGGCTTATGCTTGTAGTCCCAGTGCTTAGGGAGGCAAAGTTGGGAGGATCATTTGAGGTCAGGAGTTTGAGATCCGCCTGGGCAACATAGCAAGACCCCATTTCTCCAAAAAAAAATTTTTTTTTAATAAATAAAATGTTAAAGTAAATAAATGTATAAATATAGAGAAACTAGAATAAAGAACTTAATGTACCTATCACTCAAATTCAATAATTGACACCTTATGGCCAATTTTCTTTCATCTGTACACTGTCTATTTTTCTACCCAATTTTTTGGATTATATTGAAGCAAATCCCAAACACCACTAAATTTTATCTATAAATATTTCAGTATATACGTATCTCTATAAGTCATGGGATTCTTCTTAGGAATATAATTATATTCATCATCACACCTAAAAATTAATAATAATTCCCTAGTATCAAATATAAATTTCCTGTTTAGTTTTTTCATATCACTTATTAACCCTTTGGACTAGGATCAGAGTTTTGGTGTTTAAAGATTAGGCAAAGACTCTGAGTTTAAATTGGAAATATTAGTAAAAACCCACAATATATTTTATCTAAAACAAAAACTCTTATTTTTTTAGTTCTGTACACAGAAACGGCCTAGAAACAGTGACTAACCCAGTAGCAAAGACTCCTTCTAGTATCAACATTATGGGCTCCAAATGCCATATTTCACTAGAAGAAAATAGAATTTCTTGAAGAAATATTGGATTCCAGGTCTGGGGCAAGAAATAAGCAAGATGAGCCTGCGATATACAAGAAAGCAAAGAAAGTGTGCAGGAACGCTAGAGTGATATCCACAGAATTTGGAAACCTAGGTAGGCACCCATCAGTGGAAGGTGTGGTCATTCGAACACCAGAAAGGACAGTTTCAGTGCACTGAAATAATTGTAAGCCCATGAGTTCACAGTACACATGGGTCACTTTGAAAGAATAAAATTATTATTTCAATAATAAGCAATTAAAGAGAAAGCGCCAAGTACTCATCTTGGATTTCCTTTACAAATATTTCTTAAGATAAACAAATAGTTAATGAGGGAAAGTTTCTCTTTATGTAAGATTCCAGCTCATAAAGGTAGAAAAATGGTAGGATTAGAACATCATCATTTTGTAGACCTCGCGATTTAGTGACTTTAACATCACCAAAGAACAATTCAACAAAAACAAACAAAAGAAGACAAACTACACAGCATCTGGCATCTTTTTGTTTGTAATTACTCAGCTCCTCTCCACCCTTGCCGTGCTTTCCTGACATGCCCCCTTGATTTTGAACTTGACCATGAGACTACCTTTAAATAATGGAAAGTGAACAAACCCGACCTATGCCGCTTCCAAAGAAAAACTCTAAGTGCACCTATCTGCATAATTTGGCTCTACTCTTCTTGAGCTTCTGTCTCTGGTCATGAGAAATATAAGTACCAGGGGATGGCTGCTTCCTTGCTATGAGTCCTGGCATGAGAAGGTATGTCAACAAGACCCAAACACAACCCACAGCCAGGGGCAGAGCCAGAGCTCAGCTGCAAACACAATGATCTAGAATTGGTATTGACTGTGGTAGGCCACTGAGATTCTGGGGAGTTCATTAATAAAGTAATCTTTCCAAAAAGACTTGTATTAGTAAGTCTCCAATTACAGGAAATATACAAGGGACAGACGTCATGGGGATTCACTCAGCAAAACCCAAACTATAAGAAATTAAAAGATAAACAGAACAATTTCTTTGGGGGAAATAATAACAAGAACAAAAGAGAAATGGAGGAAAAAAACTATAGATGAAAAGAGACAAGAGACATTCAGTCAATCACATTGTATGTTAAAGCTTTAATTAGTCCAAGTTCCTTTGATGGTTACTTAGGTTGGTTCCAATTTTTCTTTCTTTTTTTTTTTTTTCTGAGTTGGAGTCTCACTCTGTCACCCAGACTGGAGTGCAGTGGCCGCTCCTGGCCACCGCAGCCTTGACCTGCTGGGCTCCAGCGATCCTTCTGCCTCAGCCTTCCAAGTAGCCGAATTACAGGCAAGCGCTACCACGCCCGGCTGATTTTTTGATTTATTGTAGAGATGAGGTCTCACTGCCCAGGCGGGTCTCGAATTCGCGGGCTCAGGCAATCCACTCACCTCAGCCTCCCAAAGGCGTGGGATTACAGGCTGAGCCACCGAGCCCGGCTGGTTCCAATTTTTCATTTTAACTAGTAATCCTATGACAAATATCCTGTTACATACATACATCCTTGCACACATTTATGTTATTTTTCTAAGAGAAATTCCTGGAAATTAAATTCCTTGGCCTAAAGTATATAGTCTTTTAAAGCCTGGTACAATATTGTTTTTAGTTATTCCTGATTTAACAAATATTTATTTATTGCTCAGTATCTACCATGTAACTGGCACTTTTAGGCCCCATGGGATAAACAAAAAAGTTTAACAGTCCCTCTCCTTGGCAATCCCATTGGAGGTATAAAAAGAGATTTCAAACAGTGGCAAGTTGGTAGAACAGATCATGTACTAGAACACAGTTCCAAGAAAAGAGAAAGTTGAATAGGCTGGGGTGATCCAAGAAGACCTCATTGAGAAGGTAGATTCTGAGTCCGTGTTTGTAAGGAAGAAGTATGTAGACCATTTCAGGTTATAGAACACACAGGCCAAATAGGAGCCACGAAGAAGTTTGGTCTGGACATATAGATGGGACTTTCCATCTCCAGTGTGCTGTGGTCACCACTGGGCCCATCCCACCCATTCCTTCACTTGGTCCCTGTGAACTGGGATCTGGTATATAGCGGGATGAAAGTTATGTAGGAGATGAGCAAGATCATGCCTCCAAAGACATGTAAGTGGGCCAAACTAGTCACTGTGGAGAGTCCACACTTGAAAGCAGTATGAGATGGTGATGAAAACGTTAGTTGGGATCAGGTCATGAAAAGTCTTCCATGTCAGGCTCAGGATTGCCCTTAATGCCCTTGTAGGAGAGTCCTGCCCCAGACCCTATATTGGAGAAGGCCCTGCTCTTACCCTCCTCTGGCCATACTTCTTCTTGCAGGGTGAATAATCCAAGGGCTAAGGGCCCAGGTCCCCCTTGTCCCAGGTCTATTCCCCTTCCCTACTCTTACTGAGGACCCTGGAGTTTGCTGCCCTGAGCCCACTTCCTGGTCCTGAGTAGACTTCTTCCTTTAATCTATCCTCTTGAGGATGAACCACACCACCAGTGTGCATACGCCTAAATCCAACAGTAGTCAAGAGGCTACTGTTTGCTGGTGGGGGCTGGAGGGTTATGGGCTGCATTAATTATAGGCAGGCTCTTCACACACAGACCTATTTGGCCCCTTGACCTACTTGAGAGTGAGACAAGGGGTGAGCCAGAGACCTTATTTGTACTTATATTCTAGTTCTACAAATGTTAAAGGTTGCCCTGATTGGTCTAAAAAGTTTTGGAGACTAATCCATAGGTGATGGGAAAGCAGGGATGGGTTTTTAAGCACGGACGTACCATGGTGAAAACAAAGTATAAGAAGTTTTCTCTAACAGTCCTGTCAAGGATGGATGGATTGATCGAATATGGAAGAGAGACAGGCAGCTCAGAGGCTCTTGCAATAATATAAATATTATTGTCACTGTAAATAAATATGTCCCAAGTTTGATTTTCTAGATGCCAACCCTGCAATGGGTGGTGCAACCACCCAGCTAAGCTGGAATGGGAAGGAATTCAGGAAAATTCAAACACCATTAAGCTGCCTGGTGATGCAGTCTCCACTTCTGAAAAATCACAGTGTTGTCCAAATATCCCAAGTCCTCTTCTACTGATTGGCAAATCTCAGAAAGTCAGGGAAACAAAATGATTAAGATAACTCTGAGTAGATTCAAGAGTCAGTTAAAAATGTTTGGATTTTGTACCTACCTGTGACAGCTGAGGCAAACATGGAATGTTCACTTAGGAGGGGACTCCGTGAGATGGCCGCAGTAGAGAACATTTTAATAGCGAGATGTACCAGAAGTTGGTAGGAGAAAGCTAACGGTGAAATTATGATGATGGAGCAAAGGAAATTTTCAGCAAGGGAGATGGCAGGCAGATGGGAGTACTGTGAAATTAAAGAAGGAGGCAGGGTAGTTATTCATAGCTATTCTTCTGTTATAACTCCGAAATATGTGTGCTTCGAGAATGAATAGAAAGTAATTGATTTGAAATAGAAAGCATTAAAGCTTGGAAATATGGAAGCATGAGAAATGACCCTGAATTAAATGTGTTTGAAATGGTTTTTAGGACTTTCTTCGGTCCATGTAAGTCACCTTAGCAAATATCTTAATACAACATTTTGAAAAAAAATAGTCACTGAACTTTTTGGAAGGAAAAAAAAAATGCCCTACTGATTTGAGGCAAAATGTGTGGCCAGAAATTAGGGAAATTGTTGTAGGCTCCACAGGGCAGCCCTTGCTTCACTGTGGGTGCTCATTTGGGTTCCACAGAGACTGTTTATGTCATCAACCTCTATTTGTCCCAAGTCTGGTTTTCTAGATGCAACCCCTGAGACAAGTGATGTGACCAGAGGCAGTTCTCTAGAGAACAGGACAGTTAGATGTGGGTACCAGCCAGCACTGCAGCTGCTGGGAGATGGGGGTGCCAGCCGTTAAGGCAGATCTGGGTGGAGCATTTAAAGCATCCACTATACCTCCTCATTACCTTCCACCCAGAGGTGCATCTTACCATGAAAAAACAATGTGCTTTCATCCAAATCAAAACTGGGCCAGGCACGGTGGTTTGTGCCTATAATTCCAGCACTTTGGGAGGCTGAGGAGAGCAAATTACTTGAGCCCAGTCAAGGCAGCATAGGGAAACACCATCTCTACAAACATCAAAATCAGCATGTACCTGTAGTCCCAGCTACTTGGGCAGCAAATATGGAAGGATCACCTGAGGCCCGAAGGTCGAGGCTGCCCTGAGTCATGATCATTGTGATCGTGACACTGCACTTCAATCTGGGCAACAGAATGAGACCCCCGACTCAAATAAAATAAAATAAAATAAACTGGAAGACCCTGGGGGCAGCTTAGTGCAGAGAACAGAATCCCCTGGATGAGGGTAGCAGACCTGGACAAAGATTTCTCTTCCACCAAAAGCTATGAGATTTGGGGCAAGTCACTCAGTCCTGCTAAGCTTGTTTCCTCATTTGTACAAATTAGAAAAATAAAAATGTCTATTTTGAGAGTTATAATATAAAATTATTGAAAAATGATATACAAGTGTTTATTTACTTGTTTGTATTGGTAGGAAAGGTCTGGAAGGCCATCCACTAAGGTTAACTATAAACAATGCCTACTGTGGTAGTTGCAGAGAGAAAGAATGCAACCATGTGGATCTTAGAGCCAGACCGCTTTTAGTCTCTGGTTAAATTGTTTAACCTCTCTGTGTCTCAGTTTCCTTTTCTGTCAAATGGGGGTAGGTTAAAACCTACCTCATAAGGTTGCCTCGAGAATTAAATAAGCCAATATATAAAATCATTTATGATAGTGCCTGGCATATTGTAAGGGTAATATAAGTGTTAGATATTCTTTTATTTTACTTATTCCTGATTCCTAATTTTAAAAACGTTTTTTTAAAGACAAGGTCCTACTATGTTGTCCAGGCTGGTTTTGAAATCCTGGACTCAAGCAATCCTGCAGCCTTGGTTTCCCAAAATACTAGGATTACAGGCATGTCACCACTCTCAGTCACTTGCTTTCTTATTTTTCTACAGATATTACACATTGATTTTACCATAAGAAAGATGTATAAAACCTAAAAAAAGTTCTTTCTAATGTGTGACTATTAATAACTGATAGACATTTTAATTAAATTCTATATTAAATGGAAATAAAATAATTAAAAATGTTAAAGCAATACATCAAACAGAGATCAATGGCCATCAGCTTTCTCCTGTTTCACTTAGCAACATAAAGGCTCTTAGGATTGAGCTTTATATATTTGCATGAGTTTTTGCTGTTTTTATTTTTATCTTGCTATTTGCACAGTAGAGGGGACTGAAGGCCTGCCTCCCATTCTGCTTTGTTCACAGCCAGTTCTGTGTAAATGCAACGTCGGGATTTGCACTTTCAGAGGTGGGGATAATCTTGCATCATCATCTAAGCTGGGCAGTGCTTATTTTTTTTTAATGGGTATTAAAAGGTATCAACTGCGGCCCCACTCATCATAGACAAATGAATGCAAACGGGTTAAACTGTCAGCAGCCTCTGTTGAACTCTGAGACCTGTGGACCATAACCTCTCCTGTGACCAGACCACTTCGTCACATCCTTGTGCTGTCATGGCCACACACTCAGCACATTCTCCACATACCAGGTGTCTCATGCCTAAGGGGTGGGTTCAGGATGGGCAATTGCTGTTTTATAAAGAATATTCAGGTGGCTGAGCAAGGCCAATATTGAAGAAATGTATTATTTGAATTGTTCAGTTCCTTGGGAAGTTTCCTCTTACCGCTCAGAAGGAATGAGAAAATGACAGTACACAACACAACACACCCACGCACACACCCCCACCCATTCATAAGCCCCCCTCCACACACACACACACACACACACACACACACACACACACACACACACACACACACAGTGCTTTAGGTCAAATTCTCATCAAAAGCCCCGGCGGATTTCGCTTAAAATGATCTGCTGCAATCATGCTTTCAATCCAGCCACTACACTTGGCAGGTAATTGCAAGCCACGGGCAAGCCACAAATACCATTAAACACAGACATTATCGTTCCTGACACCCACAAGCGCCATCATCGTAATGAACTACCAATATACTTAGATTCCCTGATCGCATGGACTATACATTTCACAAGAACTTTTAAAGCCCCAACGAATGGAGGAATTCTCCAGGCTATACGATTTCTTTGGAGAGGAGAGGAATTCAGAAGGATAAAGTTAATTGAGGTAAAACAAAAATGGTGATGGATTTATTCTAAATTTGGAGAGCAGAAAGGTTTTTTTTTTTTCTTTTTTTGGTTCCGCTCTTTTCTTCCAAGATTTCTTTCGCTCTTTTTCCAGTGAGTCTATTAGGAAAGCTCTCTAGACCTAATTGGCAAACGGAAATAAATAAATCATGGGCATCCATCCAAGCATTTGGGAGGAATTTATAGCTGGAATTGTGTACATATTGATCAAAACAGGCAACCTGCCACAGTCGATGAGGTCCCTGGCAGGCAGACCTCGAGAAAACTGAGCAAAATTATAATACCATAAACTGTAGAATCATCAAACATTGCAGCACATATCACAAATAAAACATTACAATTTTTATAAGAGGAAATTATTCCTGATAGAGCCACCAGACTGCTTGGAGGTGGAAGGTGTGAAAATATGAGATTCCAGGAACTCATTTTATTTCCATGTTAGAAAAGCCTCCAACAAGGTTTTATTTCAAACGTAATTTAAAACATTGTTGAGGTGGGGGCCCACTGGGGAGAAGGTATCTTTAAGGAATTTTGAGACAAGGTCAAAGTTTAGGGGCAAAGTGCTTTTCTGGATAAAGAAGCATAAATAGCAGCGTCTCCAAGGAAAAAAAATGCCACTTACCATATTTCACAAATGATCAGGAAGAGGGAATACAAAAGAAGGAACACCTTCAGTTTGCAAGGACATTAAATGTCTCTAGGCAGCTGTGTGGTATACTGAAGGAAACAATTGCATCTGAATGAGATACAACATGACACTTGAGCTTCAGGATGACTAACTCAGAGGAAATACCTTTAAGAAAAAAAATGCCTATAAAATTATAGCCTCTGGCATAATTTAGCCAAATAATAAATATCCAGTGCCTTTTATTTGTAAAGTACATGTATACAAGTTCTGGAGAGGGACAGTGTTGCATTATAAAATTTTCCAGAGACGTGGGGCCAATGTGTTGCTAAAGTCAAAAGGAAAAATTAGCTCTAAAGGTCATTAAAATGAAAACTAGAAACAAGATGGAAAATAGTCTTCAACTTATGTTGTGTGCATATCTGGAAAACTGGTTCAGTTTTGGACTTAAGGAAGTGCAGCCACTGAGTAGGAAAATGTATTTGGAGGTCAAGGCCGATTCATCCATAGGAGAAATATATGTCTTAACATTGGACTACAAGGAAATCAATACCTGTTCAATGAAATTTCAAAGGATACTCAAAGGGTCCATGTGACCTTAATCCATGATATCTATTCTTCCCTTCTTATGCAAACATTTTTTTTTTAGGTGGGTTCTCACTCTGTCACCTAGTCCAGAGTGCAGTAGCACAATCAAAGCTCACTGCAACCAGAACCTCCTGGGCTCAAGCAATTCTCCCGTCTCAGCCTTCCAAGTAGGTGTGACTATAGACACATGCCACCATGCCTGGCTAATTTTTTTTTAAGAGACAAGCTCTCACTATATTTCTCGGGCAGGTCTTGAACTCCTGAGCTCAAGTAATCCTTGCACCTCAACCTTCCAAAGTGCTGGGATTACAGGTGTAAGTCACCACACTCAGTCTTAATGCTATATATTTCACATGGCCAATTTTGATTTTCTTACCTCCATTTTGATCTTTAATTATTTAATCAAATATCTGCACTCATTGCTCCACTGAAATGATTTTGTAAGGGAATTAACAATTTCCTGCCTCCAGACCCCATGGAGAATGTTTTTCTTCTTATGTACTTGATCTTTCTCTGTTGGTCATTTCCTTCCTGACGCTCTCTCCCGCCATCGCTCCTGCGACACCATTCTCCCTGGTTTTCTTTCTGCCCTGGATGATTTCTTGTCGTTCGACTGGCTCCTCACCCTCTCCTTGCCCCTTCAGTTAGGTTGTCCTTGCCTCTTCTCCCACTGCATGTTCATCCATGATCTGAATCATGCCCACAACTTCAATGACCACCTGCTTCAGATTATTCCCATAATCCTCCTCTCTACCCCTGGTCACCTCTCCCTTGAGCTCTAGATCCATGTTTCCAGTTGTCAACTAGACAGCCCAGCTGAATGTCTCTCGTGAGTACAAAGACTACGTGTCTATAATCAAACCCAAGATTGTTCCTGCACCCCCAACCCACTCCTCCTCAATCTCTGTGCCAGTGAAGGGAACCACCGTCAGAGCCTTGCTGGCACACACTGGGTCTTGGGTGAATCACAAAAGGCAGTACTTCCCTAGTCAGGGTCATCTCTGAGCCAGAAGGGACAGTGTCACTCAAGGAAGACTTTATTCCTCCCACCCTTCTGCTCAGTGTCTTTGTGGAGGACACAGACTGAACAACCATGGCAGGTAGTCCTTTCAGTTTCTTGTCACACAAACAATACTGAAAACTCAGAGTCATCACTTCTACAAATATGCAGGCCTCAAGTTCAGTCCATCTGATCTTGGTAGTGTCTATGCTACATTTCCTAACAGCCACATGTTAGGAAAAGGGTTTTTCCTGATATATGGACCCTCAGTTTATATAGTACATATTAGCAAAGCTTAATTACATTCTCATGTATTGGAAAAAAATTAGTATCAATGAACATTGTCACATTTTCTTCCCTTAGCCTAGTAGATGACTCTTTGGGATAAACTTACCCCACTTTGCAGACTACTGGTAATACCATCCAAACTCCATGACCTAATAATAATAACCTTTTATAATGGGAAATATAATGCCTTTCTAGGCCCAGGGTCATTCCTCCATGGCTACTCCACTGAAGGCATGGTACTTGGAGTTTCTAGAATGGATACATTCGCTGATTATATCTCTGTACATTTGCACATGATATGGCTCACTGGAATCTCCTTACCCATCCTTTCCTTAGTGCACTCTTCATTATCTTTCAAAGCTTAGCTCAAAGATTGCTTATTCTATCAAGTTTCTTCCAGTGCTTCTCTCGCCCTCTACCTACCCCGCTGCCACCAGGGAGGAGTCACTCCCTCCCTCTCCTGTGGCCCATAGCTCCTTCTACATGAAGTATGTATAACAGTCCTCTCATACTGCTTGGTTACTCATTTTTTTATATGACTTTCCCCCCTATTAGATTTTACTCTCTTCAAGACAGAAACCATTGCTTACCTTTCTTTTTGTAGCAAAGACTTAGGATTGTTTGACACATTGTAGGTAATTTATGAATATTGAGTGAATGAATAAATACATGAATGAACACGCTTAATTGATGTTATTTTCAAATATACTAGGCTGTCCCAAGAAGCAGCAAGTTCCCTCATCCTGTGTCCAAGCAGTAGACAGGTAGAAGAATTTCACACTGCCAGGTGTGGTGGCTCACACCTATAATCCCAATGCTTTGGGAGGCCTTGGCAGGAGGATCGTTTAAGGCCAGGAGTTCTAGACCATCCTTGGCAACATAGCAGACCCTGTCTTTACAAAATAAAAAAAATTAGCCAGGCTTGGTGGCATGTGCTTGTAGTCCCAGCTGCTCAGGAGACTGAGACAGTAGGATCACTTGAACCCCGGAGTTCAAGGCTACAGTGAGATATGATCTCCATGTTGTACTCAGCCTGGATGACAGAGTGAAACCTTGTCTCTAAAAAAATAAAAATCTTTAAAAAGAGTTGCAAGCATTGACTACAAGAGTGGTCTAGATATGCTTTAACATACATAAACAACAGGTGTGTGCCAAAAAGACCCCCCATAGCCCCCTAAGTTTGATGTCATGGCAGCCTTTCATGTCTTCCTTAAAACCAAACTAGAGCAGACCAGGCTGTGAAGTATGGAACCAGGAGAGAATTAATTATGCCCTCATTTTTAAGGTTTTTGAGTTGATCACTCACTGACGTCTATCACTTGCTATCTCTGCAGCACCGAATGGAGCGCCTTTCATTTTCAGAGAATACGGTGTGCCCTCTCCACCCAGTGCTCCAGGCATAAAAAGGAAAGGTGCAGATCACAGAACATCAAATACGGTTGAAAACTTGGAGTCTCATCTTGCTTTTCTCATCCAGAAATTTTTAGACATTTTAACTGGAAATGTATGGCACAGATGGAAAACGAATTTTATCTAAGTTAAGCAGAGTAAATGAGGGAAAAAAAAAAACACCCTCAAAGATCAAAAAGCTGTGTAAGAGATACTCCAAGGACCCAGGTTATATAAATGCTTGTAAGCTATGAGTGTTTTCATACAGTGCTATTAAGGAACCTGCAATTAAGGTGTTGGAGGTTTCTCTTAAACACACACACACATGCATGCACTCACAGGGAGATCAATCCCTGCTCATAAAAAAACAGTGGTAGGTGTGCAGAGCCATTTCTGAGCCCCAGGACTTACAGTGCTTCTGTTGGAAATGCAGCCCCCCTCAAGGCAAGTCGATCTAACCTGTGGAAAGATATAATTTGCTGCACCACTGAGAGCTCGCAGACAGCCGCACCACCCTGGGAGCCTGCCACTTCCACAAACCCCAAACAAAGAGGTATGGAAAAGCCCTGCTGCCAAGCAGGGGAAATGTGTTTTCTTATCTTGAGCCAAGAAGGAGATTTGTGTGACACTCCTGTCATCCCCTAACAGAGTGTGCACGTGTGCGCCACACCTGCAGCAACAAACCTTTGTGCCTTGGCTTAACCAGGTTGCATTATGAGCACAAATGGACACTTAAGTTTCAGCAAGGCCAATGCCATTGCCAGTGCTGACTCATAATTAAGGTATTTGAATAATTTAGGGCTCACTGTCGTCTAAAAAAGCAATTCAGGCCATGTTATACTTCAATAAATGTAGCTCATCTAAAAAAGTGTGACATAAGAAGAACCAGAATTTCATATCATTTCTTAGGATAGTAGTTCTCAAAGTATGGTCCCTAGACCAGCAGAATCAACATTAACCGTGAATTTACAAGAAGTAAAGTCTTGAGTATCCATATTTCAAAACATGTAGTACAGGATAAATAAATATATAATTTGAATTTGTCAATTTAAAGAAAATAAAAAAGAATAAAGGAATGACAATTCTCAGGCCCCCACTCCAGACCTTCTGAATCAGAAACTCTGGTACTGGAGCCCAGCAATCTGCATTTTAACAAGCCTTCTGGGAGATTTCCTGTCTGTTAAAGTTTGAGAACCACCACCTTAGAGATACAAGTCATGCCTGATCCTCCTGGAGGGCTATTTATAGAATAATATGAATGGTAGAGGAGAACTTAGTAGTTTTCAAAGGTCATAAAGCAATTAGGTTTCTACACTTTCGGATGAGAATTTATGACTTCTTATCTTACCTACCTTATTTCAGGAACTGTAGTTAAAATCCCCAGGAATATCTACCCCTACTTGTTAGGCTGATTGCCCCTGTGATATGTATGTAGCCAGCATCCGTTCACCTCAAACCTTCTAGAGAGGCATTACACCTCTGTCTAGTTCATCATGTTTCCTGTTGGAATAATGCTCTCCTAGAGGCAAGAGGAACACAGGCTGATCATGTGTTGGTAACAGGTAACTATGTTTTGACTGTGAAAATACACAAAGGACCACAGAGAAGAAAATGATCATGCAACAACCAACAGCCACATCCAGGCATCACAGAATGGCATTAGATTTAGGGCAAAGACAAGAGAGGACCACAAAATGTGGTCTTATTTCTTCCTGTCATTCAAACTTCTTCACTTAGAAAATGTAAAGTTTCTTTAGAATTAAAGAGTGGACCCATGGCTTCCACTTAAATAAAATAGCCTCTCAATTCAAGACTCTCACAGCTACTAAGCTAATGTTAGTACAGTGCTTCTGACTTACACATGCAAAGAGCTAAATAACAGCGTGTGCAGTATTATTATAAGCAACAGGATGCGAAAATGTCAGGGCACAAGACAACCACAAATCATACATCTCATTGTTCTCCTTGACATGATTGCTCTGTTTCACACATGTCATTAACCCCAGGGAGTCAACCTATAATTTCTTTAATCATAACCCAGGATTATAGCTCTGAAGGTAAGAATTTTTTTTCTCCTAATGTTTAGTGAAAAGGATTTCTGCAAACTTGATTTTATTCCAGACTGTGATAGCAATCATGTGACCTAAAGGGAATAACCAAGGATACAATGTGACTACATTGAGGATGATGAAATGAAAGGATGAAAAGAAACCAAATCCCAAGTGGTGTCACTGAGTCACTGGATCAACCTTGGAAATACTTACCTCCAACCCACTGGCATGAAAAAAAATCAAATAGAGGTCTGTCAATTAAGTTTGCAAATTTGCCACCGTGTGCTTATGTTGACAGCACTGTACAAACAAATCAATAAACTTTCATAACCTTGGTATATCAGTGTCTCATAGCTGTGTTCATGCTGATGTGTGGCATTGTCTTGCTGAGTGGTGAATTATTGTTTTGTGTGTTTTTGTGTGCTGTCACGAAAATGTCAGAGCTTGAATTATAGCAATAAACAAAAATTAAATTTCTTGTTAAACTTGGCATGAGTAGAAGTGATATCAGAGACATGTTAGTCCAAGTTTATGGAGATAATGCCATGAAGAAAATGGCAGTGTTTAAACAGATTAAGCATTTTTCTGAAGGGAGGGAAAGTGCCACTGATGAGAGGTCAGGACAGCCAATAACAAACAGAACTGATGGAAACATTTGTCAAATTGTGTGTCAAAATCATTGGCTGACTGTGAGAAGCAGAGCAGACTTAATAAACATGGATAGAGAAATGATTAAGAAAATCATAACTGAAAATCTTGGCATAGAAAAGTGTGTGCAAAAATGGTCCTGAAGGAGCTCTTATATCATGACAATGCACCAGCTCACACAGCACTGTCTATGAGGGAATTTTTAGCTAGTAATAAATAACTGTATTGGAACACCCTTCCTACTCACCTGTTCTGACCCCCAATTACTTTTTTCTTTACAAAGATAAAGGAAATATTGAAAGGACAATATTTTGATGGCATTCAGGACATCAAGGGTAATACAATGACAGCTCTGGTGGCCATTCCAGAAAATCAGCTTCAAAATTGCTTTGATGGGTGGAGTAGGCACTGGTGTCAGTGCACAGCTTCCCAAGGGGAGTACTTAGAAGGTGACTGTAGTGATATTCAACAATGAGGTTGAATAGCATCTTTTCAGACCTCATATATTTATTGTGTTGCTGTTTATAGCCCAAATCATTCCAAAGTGAAATATATACTGTAGGACAGAAATTGTATTTTAGGTTTTGATTTAGAAAATATCAGGGTGACAGGGCAGCATGGTGGCTTACAGCTGTAATTCCAGCACTTTGGGAGGCCAAGGTGGGAGGATTGCTTGAGGCCAGGAGTTTGAGACAAATCTGGGCAACTTAGTGAGACCCTGTCTCTATAAAAATTAAAATAAAAGATTGGCTGGGTGTGGTGGCATGTACTTGTGGTCCCAGCTGCTTGGGAGACTGAGGCAGGAGGACCACCTGAACCCAGGAGATCAAGGCTGCAATGAGCTATGATGGCACCACTGTACTCCAGCTTGGGGGACAGAGCAAAACCCTGTAAAAAAGAAAGAAAGAAAGAGAAAGGGAGAGAGAGGGAGGGAGGGAAGGAATCGATATACTACGACTAGTCACTGTCATCAACATTTCCACTGAAATAGCTTTTCTGCATGTTTCTCTCTATTCATGTCATTGCCTTATGTGAAACGTGGATCCAAACCTGTCTGGGTCTAAGAATCTTTTGTAGCCGGGCTCGGTGGCTCAGCCTGTAATCCCGCGCCTTTGGGAGGCTGAGGTGAGTGGATTGCCTGAGCCCGCGGGTTTGAGACCCGCCTGGGCAGCAAGACCTCATCTCTACAATAAATCAAAAAATCAGCCAGGCGTGGTAGCGCGTGCCTGTAATTCTGGTTACTTGGAAGGCTGAGGCGGAAGGATTGCTGGAGCCCAGCAGGCGAGGCTGCGATGGCTGGGAGCGGCCACTGCACTCCAGTCTGGGCAACAGAGTGAGACTCCAACTCAAAAAAAAAAAAAAAAAAAAGAATCTTTTGTAAG
Source organism: Carlito syrichta (assembly GCF_000164805.1). Lineage (NCBI taxonomy): Eukaryota > Metazoa > Chordata > Mammalia > Primates > Tarsiidae > Carlito > Carlito syrichta. The sequence continues at coordinate 240,504 of NW_007232072.1, forward strand.
TAAGCTTAATATTAGTTTTTATTTTAGAGACATTATGAGCAACAAATAAGTATAAAATAACTGATCAATTTGTATATATCAGGAAGTTTAATTCTTAACTTCCTCTTAAATAATAATAATTGTTATTGTTGTTATAATCGTATGTAATTATATAATTATAATTATTGTTGTTATAATTATTGTTACCTATTATCTGAAATTGAAAGCCCAGAAATGAAGCCCAGAAACCGAAGACAGAAATGAAAACTGAAACCCAGAAACGTTAAGTAAAATATGTTTGAAGTCTCTTATTAAGGCTCAGAGCCAGGATAAATCTCATAATCTGTTTTAGGGCAATGACTTCACTCTTCCTCATGCAAACCATTTCTCTCTCACATTCTTATAGAACTGGCTCGTGGCATTCATGAAACTCTTTACAGACTGTGTTTCAGTATAGATATGTGTATTTATGAAAAGTGTGGGCCGGGTACAGTGGTTCAAGCCAGTAATCCCCGCACTTTGTGAGGGCAGGGCAAGAGGATAGTCTGAGCTCAGGGGTTCGTGACCAGTCCGGGCAACTTGGCAAGACCTTGTACAATATACCAAAAAATTAGCTGGACGTGGTAGTGAGTGCCTGTAGTTCCGGCTACTTGGAAGGCTGAAGTGGAAGGATCATCTGAGCCCAGCAGGTCGATGGGGGGGTGGCCGTGAGCGTGCCACTGTACTCCAGCCTGGGTGACAGAGTGAGACTCTGACTGAAAAAACGAAAAAAGAAAAGTGTGCACATAATCACTGGCAATATAATGAAGTCAAAAGGTTATATTTGTTTACACCCTTTTTTTTGTTCACAGTTTGAGGTTTTGAGGGCTGGGACTGTGGGTTTGAGAAATTATGTTTGTACTCTGAGGAACCTGCACCTCGAGTGCCTGGACTTGATGAGGAATCTAAGTTCCTATAAGAAAAACTGTTAAGTTTATAGCCATCACTACTCTGTGTTAGAGTTTGAATAACAAAATAATGTCAAAGTAAAGACTGATGGAGCTTTAATTTCAAAAATTATGAAATAAAACCTTAGTGGATGACAAAGGTAAAAAGTTGAAGATAAAATATTTTGTAAAATTGAGTTATTTTTTCACCATTAAAAAGGATAAGGTATGGAATAATATGTTTTTGAATAAGACTATAAGTAGAAATTTGTCTTGGCACAGATTCTATAAAACTCTTATTATCATCCATAAAAATACCAGTGATGAGATCATCAAATGTACTAAATCTTAGCTTAAAAAATTAGCTAATGTAAAAACAAAGTACAAGGAAGATCCCTCAAAATTATATTATCTACGAGATAATATACATGTACACATATACTTACAATAACAATTGGGCTTAAATAAGGTGAAGATTCAAAATATTTTTCATCTAATTCCTTTAAAAACCACCAATATTATCCTAGGGAGACAAACATAACAAAGAAGTAAAAAGCATCATTAACTTGAAGATGCTGGTAGATTTTTAAAACCATCTAGCCCTTGTTCTAACTATCTAAAAATAAAAATGATTTAGGAGCAAGAAATTTTGAAACAATCTTTAAGTCAAGTAGTATATAAAAGCAGTTTTAAGGGGGTACCACGTTCTATACTGTGTGGGAAAAAGTGTATAAAAATGTCAAAATAGTAGCAATAAAAAGACTATAAAATTCATCCTCATGACCAGTCAGGAAATGAAAGATCTTTGTACAGGCTGTGCTTTGAAAAAGTTTAAAGTGCTCTATGAGTTAAAGACATTGTAGGTCATTACTACTTCCCAGAAAGAATAAAGGGGAAAAAAGTATATACAACATAAAAGTAGTTGTTTTAGAACTTTCTTTCTATTTCTTTGTACATGGGTCTTTCAAGGGGAAAATAAAAGGCACATAGGATTTGTTCTCATTTTTTTTTTTTAGATGCAGGCAAGCTCTGGACAAAATGACAGTATAGTCACACGTCTTTGTCCACCATTATCATGCTTTCTGCACTTACACTTCCTTTTGGTGTTGTACTGTCTGCCACCACATGGTGTCAAGGCTTCTCCTTGCAGACCCCAGAGAACACTTCTATTTATTAACTTTTCTCTTCCTGTCTTTTCCTGCCAGCATTTACCTGCCCTCAACGCCGTTCTCTTTGAATCTTTCTAAGTAACTTGCCAATTGAACAAATTATATAAGCTAAAAATGTTACTGATAATAGCAAAATGTGTTATCTGACCTGGAAGACATTTCATTTTAATGCACTATGCCAAAAAGCAAATGGCATAGACATTTCTAGAGGACCAATAAAGAAAATTTCTGTAGGTTTTTTTGAAACTTTTAAAATACAAATTTCTTGCCCAGATTCCTAAACTCTTCCTAATTCAATGAAGACTTGGCCTTTTGGTCTCATCAACTAGTTCCACCAGAAAACACTAGATCTTAGAGTCTATCTTAAAGATACACACATACACACACACACACACACACACACACACACACACACACACACACACACACGTTTTTAAAAATTGAGTCTTTAGACTTAAGTAGAAATTTTATGTATTTGTATTGCTTTCTATTTCTGCATAACAAATTACCACAAATATAGCAACTTTAACCAACATGCATTTATTAGCTCAGAGTTCTCTAGGTCATAAATCTGGACAGGCTCAGCTGAGTTCTGTGCTGAGAGTCTTACAAGGTTGAAATCAAGGTATCAGCTTGATTAGGCTCTGATTTGAAGCCTCTAGGAAGAAATGCTTCCAAACTCATTCAGACTGTTGGCTCCTTGTGTTCATAGGACTAAGATCTCTGTTTCCTTGGTGGCTGTCACTTGACCACTCAGCTCCTAGAGGCTACTCACAGGTGCTACCCTTAGGCTCCCTCTACCTCAAAAACAGAGAGCTTCCTGAACATTCATTTTCTCATACACTTTACTCTCTCTGACTTTCTCTTCTTTTATCAGTCAGAGAAAATTCTCTGCTTTTAAAGGGCTCATATGATTAGGTTAGGTCCGTCTGAAAAGTTTTTCTATCTTAAGGTCAACTGATTAGTAACCTTAGTTACATCTGGAAAATCCTTTCTTGCCACATAAGGTAACAATTTCAGGAGTGACACCAGGGGGCAAGTTCATGGAGATCATCTTAGAATTCCATTACAGTGATCTTACAGAAATTTGCTTATAATGTTGTTATGACAGATTTTATTTTTTTCCTCTAATTATAGGTGATTTATGTTCATGTCTTAGCTATCTATAATAGAAAGACAACTCCTTAAGAGCAGAGAAGATACTTTCTTTCTCAATAAATTACTTTGGAATATAGCTGAGACAAATAAAAAGAGGGTGCTGAATTTGTTATGTCAAATTAGGCAGCAAATATACAAGTTGCAATTTGGGTAGGGAATTCAGAATTCTGACTACAGGCCAGGCTCGGTGGCTCAGCCTGTAATCCCAGCACTTTGAGAGGCCAAGGCAAGTGGATTGCCTGAGCCCGCGGGTTCGAGACCAGCCTGGGCAACTTGGCAGACCTTGTCTCTACAATAAATCAAAAATTAACCAGGCATGGTAGTACGTGCCTGTAGTTCTGGTTACTTGGAAGGCTGAGGTGGAAGGATCACTGGAGGCCAGTAGGTTGACACTGGGGTGGCTGTGAGTGTGCTACTGCACTCCAGCCTGGGTGACAAAGTGAGACTCCAACTCAAAAAAAAAAAAAAGAATTCTGACTACAGAAATCAAATTATATAAAGTTGAAAATGTAGGTAAAGATGAATCTTGAAAGAGACACATGATAAATTGAGTTGTAAAACTAAATTTGATTGCAGCTGAAAACTACAGGTCTACCCAGGGACAAAGCAGCTAAAACCAGGTTATAAGAAGCAACTTGGAGGTTGGTATCCAGTGACTCAGGTAGTACTATCCTTCAAGTAATACCCAGATACTGTTCCTAGGCCACATTCGTTACTCCAACCTGGATCAGTAACCTTCCCATGGTTCCAAGTTTTTAACCCAGTAACCGAAGCAGGCTCTTGAGGGTAATCTGCTCCTCTTAGCTGGGTAACTGCGAATCCAACTCCATGAAGGTATACATTTAAGTAGAATTGATTTTTTGTGTGTGTTGGCTGTTTTATAGTTATTGTGCTTCTTCACGTATGCTTTATCTGCTTTAAGATGCTTGAACTGGGTAAGAGATTCTGCCTTATTAAATTTATGTTTGATTTATTAAATTTACGAGAATTTCATAAAGATTGCATGTTAGATTTGTAAGTTCTCTTATTAGGTGTTTGAAATATTTGAGAGAATTGGTTTACCAAATTGGTAATGATTGCTTAAAATGTCTGAAAACTCTAGTTATTAAAGTTTCTAAATACTGTTAACATTTAAGGGATTGGATCCATACAATTTATAAGCTAGTTGAACATTAATTAAATAACAAAGTTAGGTGTTTATAACACAAAATTATGAAATTTGTAAACACAGTAATAATATTTGTGAGTTAAATATAAAGGATTATAAACCTGAGTTATAAAATTTCTCAAACCTGCAATTCCAGCACTTTGGGAGGCTGAGGCAAGAAGATTGCCTAAGTCCAGAGGTTCAAGACCGGCCTGGGCAACTTGGTGAGACCTCATCCCTACAATAAATCAGAAAATTAGCCAGGCATGATGGTGTGTGCCTGTAGTTTCAGCCACTTGGAAAGCTGAAGCGGAAGGATTGCCTGAGCCCGGCAGGTGGAGGCTGCAGTGGTTTTGAGCATGCCACTACACTCCAGCCTGGGCAAAAGAGTGAGACTCCAACTCAAAAAATATATATATATATATACTTTTATCAGCTGACTATTAACACAAACATAGAAACTAAACATTATCTTTTGTGCAAGAAGGGGAGGGCAGCTTTTGGGCACTAAAAACTCACCTACTATTATTAAACATTGAAGAGCTGTAATGGAGATACATCATAATAGTTAACATTTATGAGGTATCAAGAACTATATGTCAGTTCTGTGATAGGCCCTGGGTTTGTGCATTTTTTCATTTGTTTGTTTGTTTTTGAAGATAAGAGATAATATGACTAAAGCGTCTTGCTCATTAAGTATATGTTGTCCTGAATAATACTTCACATACAAATCAGACTTCCTTTAGTCACAAGTGACAGAAAATTGATCACATTGCTTAATAATAAACAGCAAAACAAGCGACAATAATTACAAGGATTTTATGGCACAAGGAATTTAAGTCTAGTGATAGAAAGAGCTATGCCTCTTGCATCTCCCTTCAAAACACAATGAACTGTCCATCTGTTCAGAGTGCAGATAATTGACAACCATCAGCCATGGGACATTAGTTGTCCTCCACAGTGCTGAGCTGGGACCACAGTGCTGAGGTTTTTGGACAGTCCTGGCCAATAAGCACAGCAGTAGTCGTGCCTGGGCATTTCCTCCCAATGTAAGACTCCTCCAAGAAGCAACCTCTGCTCTGGAGATCCCTTATGGCTGGCTAATATGTTGTAAAATCTGCATCACAGTTCTAGGCTCTCCTGCCCAATCCTACTTTCTCCTTCTTTGTTTTTATGGACATCAGGTCTGCATCAAGGTCTGAAGGCTTTCACTGTTCTTTGGCTTCCTCTGCCTTTACTTCACAGGCACTACTCCAATAAAGCTTAGACACTGTTAACTCCATCTCCTTGTGTGCTTACCAGAGGGCCTAAGTGAACAGTTGGCCAAAACTCGGTCCCACAGATTTTTGATGCCACAGGGCTCATTTCTTTTCTGTGTCTCTACTCAGTCATCCCCAGTGGTAGAGTGACAGCAACATGGCCACCAGGTCTACTGGGGCTATTGCTTCCTCATTCCCAGACAATGGAAGAAGGGGGCATCTTTCTGTGGCATTCACGGGAGAGAAAACAATCTCCTTCTCCAGATGCTCCTCATCAAACATCTCCCTTCTTCCCTTTAACAAAGCTTGGTTCATAATACTATCCCAACCACCATGACTAGGCCCATCCCTAGAGCTGGTGTGAGATCACTTCCAACCAATCTGCGTGTCCCCAACAGAAAGGGGACAGAGAGTGAATGGTGGTGAGGCAACCACTACATTTCTGTGATTAAAAACATAAGGAATCACTACATTTCCATTATTAAAAACATAAGCATCCTTAAATAACGTCCCACCACAAAATTATCCCATGAAGACACTGCTGCTACCAACAATGGGTGGAAAGATTGGAGCTTAAACTGCAATTAATGAAGGCAGCAGAGGTCAAGGAACTGTGCCACTGCAGATTCAGAAAGCCGGATGTTCTGTTGCCTCTGTCCTCAGACTTGCCAGAGTAGATTCTATGGCGTTCTTCCTTCTTCAAATCACTGGATTTCAATTCAAACGGTTTTCCTCAGAACCTAAGTTCTCTGTGTGTAAAGAATAATGTAGTGCAGAAAAGTTTTAGGCAAGGCCAAGCATCTCACACCTGTTAACAATCCCTATCAGTCTGGACTTCTTCAGGGAAGCTGGTTACCATATCAATAACATTTGTATTCCTTTTTGTTTTGTTAGTAAGACAAAAATGTATTGCCTTTATTAATGCCAAACCCATAGACTTTATACAGAATAGTTGCCACTGTTACTTCACTATTCCTATAAACATTCATCTTGGAAAGATTAAATTCAACCCAGCAGATGTTTATTCAGCTCATAATAAATGCAAGACCTTGTGCTAGGCACTGGAGGATGACAAATTTGTCTTAAATTGTCACTGTGGTGACTACTTAGTTGTTATTTTAATCCCTTCATCATGGAAAAATTGAGTATTAACTATTCATGATCTACTTTTATATTTCACTGTCAATTTCTCATTATTTCCAATTCTACAGAAGAGCTCCAAAATCTCCACATACATTTTTAGAGGTTAATCTAACCGCAATTTCTCCTTTGTTCATATTATAAATATCATTGTGGAATCCAAGGCCATATATTATTTGAATGGGAAATGCAACTGTTAAAGATGTTAATTATTCATATACTTACTATTATGCTGTTACTATTATTATTGTGACAAAGAAATGTTGGAGATTTGCAAATGTATGTATGCATTTGAGGGAATATATTGTTGATGGTGACATTGATGCTAACATGATATTTAGTAAACATTAACAGCAGAGGAGCCTTATGAGAAAATATCGATCAGAGCTCCATTTTAATGCTGCAACCTGGCATGATCCTCTGGTATTTAAACTGGATAAAAAGGTAAAGGTCAGTTCATCTTTGAACTGAGTTTTGAATACATTCCCATCACCATCTTATATATTTGTCTCTTTGTGATCCATTCCAATTTTTCCATATTGATTCTGTAGAGGCTTGGCATGCTACCCTCTAATCTTTAAATTTCTCCATTTGAAACCTGGTCTATCACACTTGATCCAAGGATCATGAAGTGACACCTTTTACTTTTATTTCTAAGGTGTTTAGCCATTAACTGAGAATAACTTAGTAGTAGTCACAGGGAAAGCAATAGTTAAGACCTCAGTCTCTACAGTAAAACAAGCCTGTTTATTCCCACTGGCTGTGTTGTTTTAGGCGATTATATAACCTCTTTAAGTTTTAACTTGGATTTCTAAAAAGGAACTAGCAATAATACTTTACACAAATCGCTGTGAGTGAGGATTAAGTGACATAATGCATTTAAAACTCTTCTTCATACAACCTGGCAGTGCCACTCCTAAGTATTTACAAGATAAATGAAGATATATGCCACCCAAAAGCCTATACACCATTTTTAGCAGCTGTATTTATTATTGCCAAAACCTGGAAATAACCCGATGTCCATTGACTATTGAATAGCTAAGCAAAATGTGCTATATCTATACTACAGAATACTTTTCAGCAAGAAAAAGAAATACACAACCAATATACCCAATGACATGGATGAAATCACTGTGCTTAGTGAAAGAAGCCAAGCTCAAAAGCTTCTATTCTATAGGATTCTACGCATTCTGGAAAAGGGAAAACTGTAAGGACCTGCCAGAGTCTAAGGGTAGAAGTAGGAACCTGACCACAAAGGGGCACAAGTAAACTTTTTGAAGTGATTAAATACTCTGTAGTTTGATTAGGTGCTGGTGGCATAGTTATATATACTTGCCAAAGTTCATAGAATTGTATGCTTAAAAGGGCAAACTTCACTATCTTTATGTTATACTCCAATAACCTGACTTCTAAAAAATCACTAATGAGACATTAAATATTGATTTTAAAAAAATTTTTTTTAAATCTGTTGGAGGATAAAGATCCAACAAAGAAAGAGAACTAGAGGCCAATATCCCTTATGAATATAGATGCAAAAATCCTCAACAAGATTCTAGCAAATCGGTTCCAAAAACGCATCTCAAAAATCATCCACCATGACCAAGTAGGCTTCATCCCCAGGATGCAGGGCTAGTTCAACATTCGCAAGACCATAAATGTCATTAAATATATCAACAGATGTAAAAACAAGAACCACATGATTATCTCATTAGATACAGAAAAACTTTTGATTAAATCCAGCATTGCTTCTTGATAAAAAACCTCAAACACCTAGGTATAGAAGGAACATACCTCAAAATAGTATGTCCATCTACGACAAACCCACAGTTAGCATATTGCTAAATGGACAGAAACTAGAAACATTTCCCCTGAAAACTGGAACAAGACAAGGTTGCCCACTCTCACCCTCTTTTTCAATATTGTGTTGGAAGTCCTAGCTTGAGCAATTAGACAAGAGAAGGACATCAGGGGTATAAAAATAGGAAAAGAGGAAGTGAAATTGTCCCTCTTTGCTGATGATATGATCTTATACCTTGAAAATTCAAGAGAATCTGTCAAAAACCTGTTTGCACCGATAAAGGACTTTGGCAAAGTCTCAGAGTACAAAATAAATGTGCAAAAGACAGTTGTATTCCTATACACCAACCACAAGCAGGCAGAGACCCAAATAAAAAGCACAATCCCATTCACAATAGCCACCAAAAAAATGAAATACTCAGCATCTTCTTAACCAGAGAAGTGAAAGACCTTTACAATGAGAATTACAAAACATTGCTCAAAGAAATCCAAGAAGACACAAAC
>NW_007232072.1:249655-250849 GCF_000164805.1 Carlito syrichta
TAAGATGTCCATCCTACCAAAGGCAATCTACAGATTCAACGCAATACCCATTAAGTTACCCACTTCATTCTTCTCAGACCTGGAAATGACAATTTATATGGAAACATAAAGACCACAAATAGCCAAAACAATCCTTAGCCAAAGAAACTAAGCAGGAAGTACCACACTTCCAGACTTCAAACTTTACTATAAGGCTACAGTAATCAAAACAGCCTGGTATTGATACAAGAACAGGCATGCAGACCAATGGAACAGGATAGAGATTTCAGAAGCAAAACCTCAATTTCTCAACCATATCATCTTTGACAAAGCCTCCGACAACAACCACTGGGGAGAGGAGAACCTATTCTGTAAATGGTGCTGGGGAAACTGGCTGACCACATGTAGAAGACTGAAACAGTACCCCTACCTATCACCATACACAACAATTAACTCTAAATGAATCAAAGACCTAAACATAAAACCTCAAATTATGAGAATCTTAGAAAGCGTAGGAGATACCCTTATGGAAATTGGAACTGGGAACCAATTCCTGTTCAGAACCTAAAGGCCAATACCTTAAGAAATCAGATAGTAAAGTGGGACCTCATCAAATTAACGAGCTTCTGACAAAGGCCTAAAATCTAGGATCTACAAGGAACTCATATGTGCCGAAAGGAAAAAAACAAACAGCCCCTTTAAAAAGTGGGCAAAAAACATGAATAGACACTTCTCAAAAGAAGATATATGGGCAGTCAACAGACACATGAAAAAGTGCTCAGCCTCACCCATCATCAGGGAAATGCAAATCAAAACCACATTAAGATATCACCTAACCCCTGTAAGAATGGTCATCATTAATAAAACAAACAACAACAGATGCTGGCAAGGATGTGGAGAAAAAGGAACGCTTTTACACTGCTGGTGGGAATGCAGACAACATCTCTGGAAGACAGTGTGGCAATTTCTGAAAGAACTAGAAATCTACCTTCCATGTGACCCAGCAATTCCCTTATTGAGAATATACCTGGAGGAACTCAAATTATTCTATGACAAAGATACCTGCACATGTATGTTTGTTGCAGCTCTATTCACAATAGCAAAAACATGGAACCAACCATGTTGCCCCTCGAAGCTGGACTGGATAAAAAAAATGTGGTACATGTACACAATGGAATATTATGCAGTCATAAAGAAGGACAAATATATAGACTG
>NW_007232072.1:250869-283472 GCF_000164805.1 Carlito syrichta
AAGGGTACCTGCATGATCAATATTTGTATAGCTAACCCTGAATTGTACCCCACATCTTTAAAATTAATTAATTAATTAAAAAATTTTTAAATGAAAAAAAAACCTGTTGGGCAGTGTACCTAGTATTAAGTGAGCACTTAATGTTAGTTTTTGCTGTTGTTGTTGTCATCATTAAAATTGTCAAAAAGTATAGAAAGGAAAATAGGAACAACTTCATTTATTGTAAAACATAGGATTTATTCGGTTTAACAGTCCAGAATTTGAGTTGTTTCTATAGAGTCAATATTTTAACTCAATAAACCAAAAGGTCTTGGTGTTAATTCAATAAAGCAAAAGGTATTGTTGTTAGACAGCAATAATCATTACAAATAGCAATTCTGTCAATCAGATGAGAGTAGGACACCTAGTAGGTTGTGTAATGACAGCTGTGGGGCCAGAGTGGCTGGTAAGGCCTTCCGGGAGCTATCGGGGTGCTTTTCCCTCGTCAGATTTCCACATCTAGGAAATCAGTTTTTATAAGGAACTCAGTTTTTGCCTAGGAACTTGTCTGAGGTGACAAGGACAAGGTTATGGGAAGCTGATTTACATGAACTAATCTCAGAAGGCACAGATGTAGAAACCTGGCATACAACATATCACTCAACAGAATTATAACTGCCACTGGGATCAGCACCATCCTGTGCACCGCTCTGGTCATCACATTTTCTCTTTGTGGGCAGATCTAAAGGGGAACCTGGTACCAATCAGCTTCCAGGGTGGGCAGGGGATCAGAGCATGGGAGATAAATTAATCCTATAGGACACATAGTCTAGGTCATAGTAAACACCCCATCAATTCTGCCTGTTTCCATAATTCACCAAATTCCACATCTTTATTGAAAGATGCGAGATAGGGCAACCCCCTCGGGTCTCCTCCCACTGTGGGAGTTTTTGTGTCCTCTCAATAAATCCTGCTTTGAGGAAGGAAGGAAGGAAGGAAGGAAGGAAGGAAGGAAGGAAGGAAGGAAGGAAGGAAGGAAGGAAGGAAGGAAGGAAGGAAGGGAGAAAGACGCAAGATAAAAACCAATAGACTCTTGTTAGCAACTCTCTTTTCTGTAGACCCCATGTTCCACACTCTTCATCTGTATACCACCATCGACAGAATCAGCTTTCTTGATGACATTACGTTGTTCCTTCTTCCCTAGGATTTTGCCTTTATTGAATTTGATGTTCCCAGGTCACCTCCCCCCCACACTTGCAGACATTATGCAGTGCCACTTCTATAAATAATCTCATCCTTCCATGGTTTGCTTTTGCTAGCTTAACAATCAAATCATGTTTTTGGTTATTTACTGCCCCATAACAAACTGCCCCCAAACTTAGTAATGTGAAACAACAACAATCATTGGATTATTAACTCTCACAAGTTTGCATAGTTGACAGGGCTGGTTAGGCGGTATTCATTCAGGGTGTCTCATGCAGCTGCGGTCAGTTGATGGCTGGTGCTGGAAAATTCTGAATGTTTGCTCCTCTTACATCTGGCATATGAGCTGAGAAGAGTCAAATGCTGGGGGTTGGAGCTTCTAGGTGTCTCTAGGATTATTTCTTTGTCTGTGTGGTCTCTCTCCATGTGGTCTCTCCAGCATAGCAACATTGGGGTAACAGGACATCTCACAGATGGCTCAGGGCTCCAGAGGCTCACATCCTACGCTAGAGAGAGCCAGACTGGAGTTATATCACCATTTTCTCCTCAGCCTCAGAAGTTTCATGGCATTCCTTTTACCATATTCTACCAGTCAAGATATACACAAAGGCCCACCCAGGTTCAATGGGAGAGGAGGGGAAGACATAGACTGCTTCTTAGAGGGGGATAGGGCAAGGTTCTGGAGGATAATGTGGGACTGGAAATATTATTACCGACGGTTTTGTAAAATACAATCTACCACAAAAGGGAATCTTTATTTAATCTTATTTTTATTTTTGAGTTGGGATCTCTCTGTCATACAGGCTGGAAGGCAGTGGTCTAATCACAGCTTACCTCAGCCTCAACCTCTTAGGCTCAGGTGACCCTTCTGCCTCAGCCTCCTGAGTAGCTGGGACTATAGGCATGCACCACCAGGCCCAGCTAAATTTTTTTTCTTTTTGTTAGAGACAAGGTCTCACAATGTTGCTAAGGCTGGTCTCAAACTCCTAGGCTCAAACAATCCTCCTGCCTTGGCTTTCCAAAGTGCTGGATTATAGGCATGAGCCACCAAGCCCAGCCAACTTCTAGTTATTGGAGAACTGGGGGTGTTTTATTTCATATCAGCCAGATCCCTGTTTTCAGGAGCACCGAATACTAAATCCATGGCTCCTTTTCCACAGCCTCTGCATAGCCCTGTGAGGGAGAGTAAAAGTCACGGGGATTACAAATGAATAGATGAAGACATTAAGATCATTTAAAAATTAATGAATTTCCTGCAAAGTATAATATGGAGCTGATATTTTGGGATCTCTGACTCTGACCTAAATAGACAAATGCTTTTCAAAATGATGTTGGTGACTTTTTTAAAAAGAACATGCTATAAACGTTCCTTTTAAGCAACTACTTGAGTCAGAAGCCATGTTTCAGATGTGTCAGGAAGTGAATATTCTTATGCTTCTGTGTGATTAGGGCTCTCTCGGTGTGTTTTACTGGGACCTGGTTGAAAGACAGGCCCTGGAAGTGAAATGATACTGACTAGAGAGCAAGCAATTAACCTCCCAGAAGCTTTGTGATTACATTTCCAGTGGGGATGAGATCCAAAGCCTTGGAGACATTCCAGAGGTTATAAATGCGGAGATGGTTGTCTTCCTGTCCCCTGGAGACATTTGTTTTTGTTCCAAAGGGTAGCGACTCAGAATCCTTCTCCTTTTCTTCTCAAGGAGAACTTGCTTGCATTAGGGAGATTAAGTTTGTTTCCAACCTCAGGAGGGGAAATTTTATACAAACTCCCAGATTCCTATTTTGGGGGGGTTCCTCCACACTTAAGCATGCCCATTTAAGTATATTATTTTATAATTCTCTTTTTCTTGTTGGTAGATTTAATGTTGCATCACAGAGAACGTTAGAATTCATGGGTTTTTTATGTGTACAATTCAATGGCTTGTAGGATACTCACAGAGTTTTGCAGCTCATTTTAGAACACTTATATCACCCCCAAAATAAACCTCACACCCATTAGCAGTCACTCTTCATTTCTCCCCATCTCGCTCCCAGCCCTAGGCAACCACTAACCTACTTTCTTTGTAGATTCTCTATGCTAGGTATTTCCTACAAATGAATCATAAAATATGTGATCTTTTGTGACTGGCTTCTTTCACTTAGCATAATGTTTTCAAGGTTTGTATATGCTGTTGCATGTATCAGCACTTCATTCCTTTTCGTGTTGAAACTCTATTCCACTATAAGGAGACATTGAATTTTGTTTATCCATGTGTCATTGATGGACATCTGGATTGTTTCCATCTTATGGCTACTGTGAATGCTGCTGTAATAAATATTCATGTAAAGATTTTGTGTGGACGCCTGTGATCATTTTTCTTGAGCATATACCTAGGAATGGAATTGCTGGTTCAAGCGGTAAATCTATGTTTGACCTTTTCATAAATCACTAGATTGTCTTCCTAAAGTGACTGTAATATTTACATACCCATCAGCAGTATATAAGTATTCCAGTTTCTCTATATCCTCACCAACACGTATTATATCTTTTTATAACCATCTTAAGGGTGTAAAGTGGCAATCATTGTTTTTAGTTCAAATTATTTATACAAGATCTTACTTTTATTGTAGGCATTTTGCAACTTTTGCACAAAGTACCTTCATGCAAACCATTTGTTTCAATAGGATAATGAGATAGATTTTTTTTTCTCTAAAAGTCAAAAAGGTTGATTGAGTTGCCCAAGGTCGTGTAATTAATAAATGACACCACCAGAACATTCTTAACCTGTCTTCTAATTCAAACCCCCGTACACATTTTCTTTTCTACTCAACTAATCTGATCACTTTGACCATTCCTTTGGGTCTTGGAGATATGAGAAGAAGTAGGGGGAAGAACATAAAGATACCCAATGACCAATAATAATCATGACCAGTCTCTGTCTTTATATTTTGCCCCTGGAGTATCAGCTACACATTAGACTATCTTTTTCCATTCTACCCAATATCAGGAGGAACTTGATGAGGAAGTTCCCTGTTAGGTCGTCACATTACATGGAATGATCACCTTTCCTTCACATCTTCCTTGTCCCAGTTAAAGGAAAAGATGCTTTCGGATTCTGAATACTCATGAAGAAAACTGTTATATTACATCATGTTATATAATTATAACATGACCTAGTTTCTAAGGATCCAGCTGCTGGTGTAAATTCAAGATTGGATTCTATTTTATACACTACCTGACTTAAATCCTAACCCAGCTTTCTTGGGCTTCAACTTTATTAGATTCTCCTCTTTGTGATGCTGAGAAAAAAATTCTATGAGACAACTTCCCAACCTCCTCCTTCCCCTGTGTTTGAGAATTTGAAGGACTGGTCCAGCAGGATACCTTTCAACCACTGTCCAGACCATTTCCAGACTTTGTGTTCCTGGAGTTGAAGACTCCAGTGCCTCCCTTGCACCAGTTCACAAAGGATCCAATCCTACCTTCTATTTCTGGAGCCGCTTCTTTCTGCTGCCTCTGCTGGATGTCAAAAGACCTTCTTCCATCCATCCCGGGAGGTTCCCCTACAGTCCCAAAGCGTGTGCTTCCCAGGGTTCCAAATTATCTACTTTGCTGCCACCAGGGAAGAATTAAGCCAAGTTATTCCAGAGATGAACCAAGAACCTATTCACTATAGGTCTACACATGGCACCAATGAGCTTCTTACTGAAGGAATAAAAAGGTGCTGTTCCAGGATATGCTGCTGTGGCATAAGGATTATTTTGAGCTAAAAACAATTGAGAATTGACAGATGCTGGATGAGTTCTCTGTCCTTTTATCTCCCTAAAAGCAAGACATAAAATTCCCTTTGAGGAAGGTGTCACCTCAACCTTGTACCAGGAAGAGAAAAGGGAATCTTATTGTTGAAAACTGGAGTCAACACCAAGATAAGCTTGCATAAACAGACTTTACTAAAATAGTCCTTTTCTTCTGTCAGTCTCCCCATGTATTTCCTAGTCACTCCCTCACAATTTATTATTCCTGGAAACCAAACTCGCTTTCTTTCACCAGGAAGGGAATGTAAGCTTCCTAGTCTAACCACTTATTTGGATTTTATTTCTTTTTTATAAACTACTATACATGCAAAATATTAATAACAATGTGTGTCTTTCCTCCTATTAATCTGTAGTTTGGTAATTTAATTTTCAGGCCCCCAGTTTCTGATCCTAAGAGAGTAGAAGAGAGGTTTTTCCTCCCTGATATTTCACCGATGCCAACCTTGTGTTTAGAAAGGAAAAATATTCTTTAAATGTATCTATATTAGGTACTTTGGGGACTAAAAGATAGTTTTTGACATCTCCCCTTTATCTGAAGACCTTAATCCAGGGGCCATTATTATGGGTCCTACTATCCCCTTGACTGGTCCTATCATGGGGTTGAAAAGCCTCACTTTCCAGAGAAGACAGACACAAACCCAAAAGAATTAAACTACCTATTTTATGTCAATACATCATGAGATGAAAAATTTGATAGAGTCAGAAATTTTGTATTTTGTCTCTTCCACAGTGCTTTCAGTTTAATTGAATTCCATTAATACACAAAGATCTAATTTAAAGACAATGAAACTCTCTGGCCTGGTTAATTTCATTTTCATCTCACCATTTACAGAAACTATTTGTACCAGAAACCCCAGTTCAGAAAAAGAGTATTTTCCTATTGATGTCAATAGACCAAAGCACACCATTCCCTTGCCCCTCTGTGGACCAACATTTTAGAGGCCTCTGAGCCACAGCAGAAAGTCCAAAGATTTAAAATCTTTGCACATGGCCACTAAGTTTTCTTTAGTCTTCAAAACTAAACCACCAAGTTTTGTTAGTGGTTTTCAGCAAGTTTTTTTTCTTATTAAGTTTTCAGGTAAAGTTGTGGATCTGGGCTGCAGAGATGGGTTGATTTGGGGCAGGCTAAGAGGCTTTCCTTATAACTATTAGTAGAGTAGCAGCAACAACATGGGTCATATAGTAACGTTTTGTTCAACAACACCCTATATATGCGATGGTGGCCCTACAAGATCATTAACAGAGCTGAAAAATTCCTTTCACCTAGTGACATGTTATGATTAACATCATAGTGCAACACATTATTCACGTGTTTGTGGTGATGTTCATGTAAACAAACCTACTGTACTACAAGCTATATCAAAGTATAGCACGTACAATGATATACAGTACATAATACTTGATAACAACAATAAACTACTATGCTATGGTCTATGTATTTACTATACATTTTATCATTATTTGAGGGTGTACTGCTTCTATTTAAACAAAAAAAAAAAAACCTGTAAAACAGTCTCAAGTAGGTTCTTCAGGAGGTATTACAGAAAGTGACAGATCTAGCTTTGGGAGTCTGGGTGTGGGAGGATTGCTTGAGCTCAGGAGTTTCGATCAGCCTGGGCAACATAGCAAGACCTCATCTTTACCAAAAATATAAAAAATTTAACTGGGATGGTGGCACATGCCTGTAGTCCCAGCTGCTCAGGAGGCTGAAGCAGAAGGAGGTTGAGGCTGGGTTGAGCCATGATCCTGCCACTGCGCTCCAGCCTGCGTGACAGAGTGAGACTACAACTCAAAAAAAAAAAAAAGAAAAGAAAATGACATCTCCATTCGTGTTATTACCCCTAAAGACTTTCCAGTGCAACAAGACATGGAAGTGGAAGACAGTGATATTAACAGGGATCCCCAGCCCTCAGGCTCCGGACTGGTAGCTGTCTGCGGTCTATTGGGAATTCAGCCACACAGCAGGAGGTGAGAGATAGTCAGATCAGTGGTGGCATTAGATTCTTCTAGGAGCACAAACCCTACAGTGTGTGCACGCGAGGGATCTAGGTTGTGCACTCCTTATGGGAATCTAATGCCTGATAATCTGAAGCGAAGCTGAGTTAGTGATTAGCAATGAGATTCAACTGCGCATCCTCCTCCACCCTCATCTCCATTCATGGAAAAAATTATCTTCCATGAAACTGATTCCTGATGCCAAAAGTTTGGGGACTACTATATTAATGGTCTTGCCTACATTAATCTGTGTGTCTTGGTTTTTAAAAGTCTAAAAAGTAAAAAATAAATAAATAAAATAATTTTTAAATAGGAAAAACCCTATAGAACAAGGCTATAAAGAAAAAATATGGCCGGGCTCGGTGACTCAGCCTGTAATCCCGCGCCTTGGGAGGCTGAGGTGAGTGGATTGCCTGAGCCCGCGGGTTCGAGACCCACTTGGGCAACTTGGTGAGACCTCATCTGTACGATAAATCAAAAAATTAGCCGGGTGTGGTAGCGCACGCCTGTAGTTCCAGCTACTTGGAAGGCTGAGGCGGAAGGGTCGCTGGAGCCCAGCAGGTCAAGGCTGCGGTGGCCGGGAGTGGCCACTGCACTCCAGTCTGGGTGACGGAGTGAGACTCCAACTCAAAAAAAAAAAAAAAAGAAAAAATATGTTTACAAGTGTATAATGTGTTTGTGTCTTAAGCTGAGCGTCATTACAAAAGAGTCAAATAGTTAAAAATAATGTGAAAGTTTATGAAGTTAACATAAGTTAAGGTTAACTTATTATTAAAGAAAGAAAAAAAATTATAAGTAACCTAGTAGAGCCCTAGTGTACAAAGTTTATAAAGTCCAAGCCAGGCTCGGTGGCTCAGCCTGTAATCCCGCGCCTTTGGGAGGCTGAGGTGAGTGGATTGCCTGAGCCCGCGGGTTCGAGACCCGCCTGGGCAGCGAGACCTCATCTCTACAATAAACCAAAAAATCAGCCGGGCGTGGTAGCGCATGCCTGTAATTCCGGCTACTCGGAAGGCTGAGGCGGAAGGATCGCTGGAGTCCAGCAGGCGAGGCTGCGGTGGCCGGGAGCGGCCACTGCACTCCAGTCTGGGCGACAGAGTGAGACTCCAACTCAAAAAAAAAAAAAAAGTTTATAAAGTCCATAGCAGTAGAATGTTTTAGGCTTTCACGCTCACTCATTACTTACTCAATGACTAACCCTGAACAATTTCCAATCCTGAAAGCTCCATCCATGTTAAGTGCCCTGTAAAGGTATACATTTTTTTAAAAAATATTTTACACTGTATTTTTATTGTACCTTTTCTGAGTTTAGAACCACAAATACCGTAGTGTTTCAACTGTCTGCAGTATTCAGTACTGTCACATGCCACACAGGTTTGTAACCTAGGAGCAACAGACTGTAAAATGTCACCTACACTGTGTATTAGGCTATGCCATCCTGGCTTGTGTAAGTAGACTCTATCCCATTCACATGATGACAAAATTGCCTAATGATGCCCTTCTCAGAATGTATCCCAGTCTTTAAGCAAGGCACAACTGGACTTGATAAGGCACAGCACGGGAGGTTGCTCAGTTGGTTCCCCTGACACACATCAAAGAGGAGACCCTATGAATAAGTGAAAATGCACTAAAATGACAAAGTCCATCCTGTGTTGATTTTGTGCTAAAAATGTAAGCTGCCCTCCAGCAAATTACATAGCCATTCAGGCAGGAAAGCCAGTTAAGTAGCAATTTTCAGAGAACAGTGATGATTCCTGAATAAATGACCTTAACTCTTAGCCACACTTAGTTTTCTCCTCTTAACTCAATCCTTCTCACCCACTGAGATCCAGTGACGCTCAGAGCGGATAATATAATGTGGTTGCACAGATTCAAGTCCCATCACAGAGGGGCATTCGCGCTGCTGAACTCACATAACAAATGGTAACTGCACTTTAATTGGCCTCTGTTGTTTGAATTCACAATTACTTTGATTAGGATATGTTAACAGCAAGAAGAAAGTCTAAATAATCCCACAAAAAGAGATATATATTATTCACATGTTTCTGAAAAATTAAATATACTCTCAAAATTATTCACAATCTGATATTTCAGCAAAGCTAGTTGTTCCCAGAATGGTATTCAGCAGTTACAATATAAAGACAGGATGGGAAACATTCACACTCTAACTTTATTTCAATGGCAGGAATTTTCTCATAGGAAACATTTATATACATTCCCATTTAGCCCTAATTCAAGTCACTTGAGTTTTTAAAAAGGAAGAACCAGAAGACTTTTTTTAAAAAAAGGATAGCTAGAAAGTCTGTGTCACCCTTAAGAATCAAGCTTAGGGAGGAAATAATCTTAATTCCTTGACTTATTTTTTTAACTTATTCAAAACACGTTTGTTGAACTCATGCATCATTGCAACCACTTTGGAAAATTGATGCAACCACTTTGGAAAACTGGTAATTTCTATGATAGTTGAAAAAATGGGAAACCTATGACCCATCAACTTTTGTCTTAGAAATACAAATATATGTGTATCAAAACACGTTGTCAAAAATATATATATATTGGCCGGGTTCAGTGGCTCAGCCTGTAATCCCAGCACTTTGGGAGGCCAAGGCAAGTGGATTGCCTGAGCCTGCAGGTTTGAGATCTGCCCGGGAAACTTGGCAAGACCTCATCTCTACAATACATCAAAAATTAGCCAGGCGTTGTAGTGTGTGCCTGTAGTTCCTGCTACTTGGAAGACAGAGGCGGAAGGATCGCTGGAACCCAGCAGGTCGAGGCTGCAGTGGCCGGGAGCATGCCACTTCACTCGAGTCTGGGAAATGGAGTGAGACTCCAACTCAAAAAAAAAAAAAAATAATAAAATAAAAAAATATATATATTTTTTTTTAATTGGAAGGCCATGAGGTTGAGTTGACTTGGGTTCCCATGCAAGCAAAGACCCAATTCAATGTAAATAGTAAAATGAGTCTTAACCAATCAGAAACTACCAAACTGCTCTCTGTCCAAGGACATTCCACTTTAAGCAATCAAATATGTTTTCTTTGTTTTGTTTCCAAAAACACCTAATAAATGTTTTCCCCTCATGCTTTCTCAGTGGAGTCCAACTGCTTGCATTCTGAGGTTGACAGATCCATGAATGGTTCTCTGCTCAAATAAGCTCCTTAGAATTTTAATGTGCCCAATTTATCTTTTACATATATAAGAATGTTCATAGCCACACTATTCATAATAGCCCCAACCCGAAAACCTAAATGCCCAATAACAGTGGAATGGATAAATAAATTATGGTGTATGTATACATAGAATACTACCAAGCTAGGAAAGCAAGCTAACGGCAGCTACACATCCAGAAATTCTTGGATGAATCTTACACATATGTCTTATGAAAGACGCAAACACAAAGAATGCAAATTGCATCATTCCATTTACATAAAGCTCAAAAACTGGCAAGGCGAATGTATGGTGTTAGAAGTCGGAAGAGGTGTGAGCTTTGCTGGGAGTGGGAGACATTGGAGGAAAACACAAGAGGGGTTTCTGGGGCTCTGTAAATGTTCCATGCTTTGATCAGGGTCCTGGTTAATGGGCATATTCACTATCAGAAATTAACCAAGCTGACCATGTATGACTCATGCAATTTTCTGCATTTCATAATGTTAATTTAAAAGTCTACATTTAAAAAAAAATTTTGTGTGTGCTGAGTGATGGGTGACAAAAGAGAATACTGTACGAAGACCAAGCCCATTCCAGGATATGATTTTAAATAATCTTGAGTGACTAAGAGATCATGTGAAACCTCCAGAGCAGGGTCTTTGATGTGAGCAAGGAGAGTAGGGAAAAGAATCAGGACCGATCCCTGAAGGAGGTGAAGCCCACCTGATGCTGAAGTGACAACTAGGGAGTTAGATGGTCTAATAAAGACAGTAGGGTAGCTCTCCAGGGGAAGTCCCCAGGGGCCCTCTGAAACAGGACAAGTAGAAAGGCCATCACCAAGAACTCAAAAAACAACAGATACTGGAGAGGACACGGGGAGAAGGAAACACTTCTACACTGTTGGTGGGAGTGTAAACTAGTACAACCTCTGTGGAAAATAGTGTGGCGAATCCTAAAAGATCTAAAAATAGACTTCCCATATGACCCCATAATCCCCCTACTGGGAATATACCCAGAGGAACTCAAATCACGCTATGAAAAAGATATCTGCACACTCATGTTTATTGCAGCATTATTCACAATAGTAAAAACAAGGAACCCACCATGCTGCCCATTAAAAGAGGACTGGATTAAAAAAAATTGTGGTACATATACACGATGAAATATTATGCAGCCATAAAGAAGGACAAAATTATGAACATCACAGCAACTTGGATGGACTTAGAGTCTATAATACTGAGTGATCTATCACAGAAACAAAGAACCAAGTGTCACATGTTCTCATTCTTAAGCGGAACTTGAACAACTATGGTAATACTATAAGAAAGGAATTGATAATAGTGGGTAAATGCCAGGGGAGGATAAGGGCAGGATTGGCAGCAGTGAGAAACTGCCAGGGGAGGGGTGGGGCACACCTCATCAACAAGGGAACCTGCATAATAAACATTTGTATACCTAACCCAGAATTGTACCCCACATATTTAAAATTAGATTTTTTTTTTTTAAAAAAGGCTATTAGACCCTAAAAGGGAGTTAAAAGGTCCTTGCAAGGTCTCTAACTGTATTTTAATTAATATTGGATGAAATTGCAAACATTTCTGCCTGACAATTAAAATCACCTGTGTAGCAACTCAATTTAACTGTATTCGAGGAAATTATTTTACCTAGGAACATAAGGAAATGGTCACAAAATATGGTCTCTCAAAATAAAGTCTTCAGTACTTTATTTCCTATCAATCTATTTTGAAAGGTGCGATATTGTGGAAAGAACAAAGAGATTTTTGTTTGTAATAGACACTAGAGAGAAGGACTGGGAATTTCCTATTTTCAAAGGTTTAAAGAAATGTTAATCTCTCAAGAGTTTAGTCAATTTGAAAGGTTAACTTTGCGAACCTACATGAAGTACAGCACCATATTTGAATGTTCTTCTCTTTTCCCTGCTATGAGATTGCCTTTCTTCTGATCACTAACCACTTCGTGATGTTTACACAAAAATATGTGCCTAAGGACTTGAGCTTTGTAGGATTTCTTTAAAGCTGACAAGCTTAAGCCCTTCTTAAGGAAACGTGTTCTTCATTATGGACATCTCAAGAATTTACAGCAAATTGCTGTGGGTTTTTTTTTTTTTTTTTTTGCAGTTTGATTTATAATTGAATTAACCACCGTCTTGTGAGAGTGACCTTGGCATGTTTTGAATGCCTCTACCTGCTGGCTCAGTTTCAAATGACTATTTGATGAGCAGCTCTTTGTGGGGGACCAGCAACCACATTTGACCTGAAGCTCAGAAATTAAGGTTTTAATATTCTTATCTCAAAAAAAAAAGAACATACTTAAAAATAAGTGCTCCTGTTAAATACTCAGATACTGGGCTTCTGTACTCCAACACAATAAGGCTCCTTTCTTGGTGAATGTAGAATCAAGCATCCCTTCTTTCTTTCAGTAACTAAACTCAATAAACTAGAATATTTGACAAAATCCTTTAATTCTTCTTTTCAAGTACCTCCCCTCCCCCATATGGCTGTGGGAACCAAGGCAAATTAAGTCCCAAAGATTGATCACTTGTGTATCCCTGTTCTTCAAAGTATTGTGCAGATTTAACTTCAATATGTCTCTGGGTCAAAGCTATATATTACAAATGAGCAAACTATATCATCAACAAGAAGACAAGATTTGTGCAATCCCTTCTCTAGAGGAGAAGTCATAAACTGAAATCTTGGGATAAGGCAGAGTGGGGGAATGAGAGATGGAAGAAGCTGTTCTGAGTCAGGCAAAATCTTGCCCAATCCTGCTCAGAACAGGGCTGACAAGAGCCATAGAGACACATTCAGAAGAAAACCAGAAGGAAAGAGTTGTGGTTCTCCAGGAGATAAGCATTTTCAAGATCACAAACAGGAGAAGCTGGGTAAAGAGTGTCCACTGGGCTCAGGCAAGCCTGTTGGAAATACTCCACCACTGCTTCCTCCCCACTGGGCCCATGACTTGACTGGTGCTGAGAGGCTTCTCCATTCACCATGTTTTAATCTGTTTTGCATTGCTACAAAGGAATACCTGAGGCTGGGTAATTGATAAAGAAAAAAGATTTATTTAACTTGCAGTTCTATATGGTACTGGCATGGCTTCTGGTGAGGCCTCAGGAAGCTTTTTCTTGTAGCAGAGGGCAAGAGGAGCAGGCATGTCACATGGCAAGAGCAGAAACAAGAGAGAGAGAGGGTGGTACAAGGCTCTTTTAAACACCAGCTCTCGTGTGAACTCATAGAGAACTCACTTGTTACCAGAGGGAGGGCACCAAGTCATTTTTGAGAGATCTGCCCCTATGATCCAAACACCTCCCACTAGGCTCCACCTCCAACACTGGAGATCACATTTCAACATGAGATTTGACACGGTTGTCAGGGGCAGAGCAGCAAGCAGTTTCTGGGAGTCCCAACTCCCTACCTAGGGCTTTGCCTGGGCCAGTGAAATCTTATGAGTCATGGGTCCCACCAGTTCACCAAACATTTGAATAGAGAAAATGGTGAGAGGCCATTTTCAGCAATATTATAGACTGAATAGTCTGAAAATCCTCCATCTACCAAACACCTAGAAATGCCAGATGAACGTCAATGAATGTCCTTATAAATTTTCATCTGAGAGTAACGGAAGGTAAAGAAAATTCCCAGTGACCAAAAACAAAGAGGATACTGAAAATTAGAGAAGTAAATGCATGAGGTGATGCTATGGGAGCTGCAGAGATGGAACGGAGCCTATTTCCATTACCTAGGGGCATGGGTATTAACCCCACACAGGAAGAGAAAATCAGATCTGGGGCCTACATACTGGGAGAAGGGGGACTAAAACTGTGTCAGCCCCTCCTCCAAACGAAACCAGGATTCTTGAAAGGGACTATAAGAAGTTTGGAGTAGACTTTGAGTTTCCGCCCTGACGTGTAAAGAGCTTAGAAGTTGTCACTACTCTCCTGGTAACAAAATAAAGCTGGACAAACTAAAAATCAATTACTTTCCTTGGTCTTACTGTAGACCTGAGTTTTCAGGGTAAATCACTGCCTTGAAATCTAGATAGGCAGGTGCAGCCATGGAGTCACAGCTGAGATCTGATTACTAGAAACAGAAGCTGCTGCTAGGAACACTTAAATGATAGTTGCAATGACTTGCTGTAGACTCAGTAAGAAATAACCTGAGGGTCAGAAACTCCTGGAGGACACAGTCTTGGGGTCTAGGAGATAGGGCACAGTTTTGGGTCTTTACCTTTAGGAACTCTACCAGATTCCCATGGTGAAGATTCAAAAGAGATTTGCTGATGACCCTGATGGGGGTTGTGGGAATAATCACTGAAATACACCCAGAGATCTCCTCTCCAGGGGAAAAGATTTTGCCAGAGCCTTATTCCAACTGAGGAAAGGGCATCTCTCCAACTCTAGCTCCCTTTAGTCTTCCAGTCTCATGTAAAGGAGGTGAGGGGAGGGATGCAGTCAATGGAAGACAGGACTTCGGGGAAATAAACTGGGAACACTGCAACCAGGGAAAGAAATACTTCTGAAGGTGAAAGATTTGAGAGAAAGGCTCAAAAATAGAGGGAGATTTAATTTAATTGGAAGATTATAGAATGCCTTTCCTCCCCATAGGGCCCATACCATAGAGCCCCAGTATAGCACTGGACATAGTTAAAGGAGCTGCAAAACACAGAATTTAATTTGCTTAACCGTAAATTTGACATAGACAAGGAAAAAATTAGAGAGCCTGAATAGTCCATAGAAAACTCCTATGCTGAAATACAAACAGAAAAGAGAATTTATTTATTTTTAAGAGCATACTTACACTTGTTTTTTCTTTGTTTTTGGTATAAATGTATGTGTCATTTTGCTACATGGATATATTGCACAATGGTAAAGTCAGGGATTTTAGTATATTCATCACCCAAGTAAAGTAATTTCTTATAATTTACTTCTTTCCAGCCCCACCCCCTACTTTTCCAAGTCTTCATTGTCTATCTTTCCACACTCTGTGTTCATGTGTACACATTATTTAGTGCCCACTTATAAGTGAGAAGATATGATATTTTGCTTTCTGCTTCTCAGTTGTTTCACTTAATGTAATTGCCTATGGTTCCATCCACCTTGCTGCAAAAGACATGATTTTATTCTTTTTAAAAATTAAAAAAAAAATTATTTTAAAGATGTGGGGTACAATTCATGGTTAGGTATATAAATTGTCATTATACAGGTAAAATTTGGGCCTCACTTTAGTCCCTGCTGATTTTATTCTTTTTTGCGCCTGGATGTTATTTCATTGTGTGTATATAACACATTTTCTTTTATCCAATCATCTGTTGATAGACATGTTCATTCCAATATCTTTGCTATTATGAACAGTGCTGTGATAAACATACACGTGCAAGTATCTTTTTGGTACAATGATTTCTGAGAAAGGAAAATTTTAAAAGCAAAACAGAGTATCTCAAAACAATTTTGAAAAAATTGCAAAAGGCATGACATATGTGCAATGGCAATACTAGAAGGAGAAGGAAAAAGAATGAAGCAGAAAAATATTTGGAATAATAATGACTGAGAATTTTTCAAAAGTAATAACAAATGCCAAGCCATTCTGCATGCTCAGAGAACACCAAGCATCATAATAGATTAAATGAAAAACAAAACAACCTAAGCATATTATATTCAAATTGCATAAAATCCAAACCAAAGAGAAAATTTTTGAAAAAAGTCAGAAGGAAAATCTTACCTAGAGAGGAACAAGGATAATAATTATAAAAGACTGTTGGTCAGACACCGTGCAAGCAAAAGAGAGTAGACTAAAAGACTTAAAATACAGAAAGAAAAGCATCACCAACCTAGACTTCTATATCAAGTGAAATTATCCTTCAAAAGTGAAAAAGAAATAAAGATTCTCAGACACAAACTAAGGGACTTCATTACCTGCTCTGTGAGAAATGTTAAAAAAATTCTTCAGGCAAAGGGATAATAATATAGGTCAGAAATTTGGATCTTTAGAAAGAAAGAGCATCAGAGAAAGAGTAGATGAAAGTAAAATAGAATCTTTTACTTTTGTTATTCTTAATTGATCTAAGAGATCATTTAAAACAATAATTGTACCAGTGTAGTAGGTGACGTAGCAAATCAATAAGTGAAATCAATGACAGCAACGTCATAAGGTGACATGAGGAGGGAATTTATTCTGTTGTAAGGTCCTTGCACTACCCATAAAACGTATAGAGCTATCTTAAAGTAGACTTGGATTAGTTGTCAATGCACATTGCAAACTCAAGAGAAACCACACACAAAAAATTTTTAAGTGTAATTGATATACTTAAAGAGGAGAAAAAAATAGATTCAAGTTTAAATTATTTTCGATTAAAACCAAAGGCAAAAAAACAGGAAAAAAAAAAAAAGAATAAATGCAGCACATAGAAAACAGTTAAAAACATGGTAAATAATAGTCCAGCAACATCAATACATTGATATTTAAATGTATTCTCTAAACATGGCAATTAAAAGACAGATTGTCAGAGTGGATTTTTTTAAAGATGGACTCATATTGCTGCAAGAAACTCACTTTAAATTTGAAGACTCAGATAAGTTGAAAGCAAAGGTATAGAGAAACATATACCATGCTAATACTAAGTTTTAAAAAATCTAGAATAGTTCTATTTATGTCAAGCAAAGCAGACTTCAGAACAAAAAACTCAGTATGCACTTATTATTTTAATAGGGAGAAAAATGCCAGAAGAAATTGATAAAACAATTGGAAATGATTGCCTTGGAAATTGGGTGATGAGGCAGGTACCGAATGTTTTCCATTATAATGCTAGTTGTAAAATTTGATTCTTAAAACTAAGTGTATATATACATTACCTTCATACAATAATATTTAAGTAAAAATATATTCATATAATGTATCCTCTTAGCAGATTAAAAAGGAAAAAAAAATATGATCTTTCAGTAGCTGCAAAAAAAGCACGTGATAAAATTAGGCATCTTTTCATGAAAAAAAAATCTTACCAAAATAAGAAGAAAACCTCCTAAACCTGATAATGGGTATCTGTAACAGGAACTCACAGAAAATTCATAGCACACATAGTTCTTAAAAGTAAAGCATTGAAGCAATCCCCTTGTAATAAGAAAAAAAAAATCTTAGGATCTATTATCACATATTTTATTAATTTTATTAATGTTGGGGTTCTAAACAATACAATAAGATAAAAGAAATGTACAAAACTTACAAAGAGCAGAAAGAAAGCATACTCTCACTACACGTGATATGATTGTCTCCAAATGAAATCAAAGAAAATATATGCCAAATCTTAAGCTAATAAAAAGGGTTGACAAAGTTGTTAGACACAAAACCAGCCCATTAAACTGATTTTATTCCTATGGGCCAATGAGAAACATGATTACATAAGGATACCATTTTCAAAAGCAGAAAGACTCTAGGTATCTAAGAATAAAGCCAACACAGGATGTGTAAGATCTTTACCAAAATATTTTCAAATACCCAAATAAATGGAGAAATGAATGAAATTCATAAACGGAAAGTCATATCGTCAGCATCCACCAATAGGAAGGTGGAAAATAACATTTTTTAAATTTATTTTTTTACTTACCACTCCCTTATGGTAATATTAAAAAGTCAAATACAATATAGCAGTTCAAATGAATAAGCTGTGACTTTAGGCATCAACATGGATAAACCTCAAAAAGATAATGTTGGTTTCAAAAATCTCATTGTGGGATACAAAACTATACCAGGTATATATTTTTAAACTTTTAAAACATGCAAAACTGTATTTTGTTTATGAATACACGTTTAGTAAAAACATAAACAGCAAATATGGGGTGGTAGTCACCTTTCGAGTGGGAAATAGGACGGTGTTTTCCAAAATTTGTACATTGTAACAATTAGCTGGGGAACTAACCAAATCCTAATGGCTGCCTCCCCTAGGCATTCCAGTTTAATTGGCATGAGATAAGACCTGGGCGATGGAAGTTTGACTTTTATTTACTTATTTATTATTTATTTATTTTTAAATCAATATTTTTTATTATGATATTGTGGGGTACAGTTAAGGGTTAGGTATACAAATATGCTTCGTTCCGGCACCCTTGTTGATAAGAGGTGTCTCCCGGTCCCCAGACAGATGTTTACTACCATTAGTCCCGTCCTCCTTCCCCTCCCCCCCCATAGTTTCCCACCACTGTCAATCATTTTCTTATGGTAGTACGTTGGATGATCAAGGTCCACTATATGAGTGAGAACATGTGATACTCAGATCTTTGTTTCTGTGAGAGGTCACTCAGTATTATAGACTCTAGTTCCATCCAGGTTGCTGCGAAATTCATGATTTTGTTCTTTTTTATGGCTGTGTAGTATTCCATCATGTATATGTACCACATTTTTTTAATCCAGTCCTCTTTTGATGGACAGCATGGTTGGTTCCTGGTTCTTGCTATTGTGAACAACGCTGCGATAAACATACGTGTGCAGGTATCTTTTTGATAGAGTGATTTGAGTTCTTCAGGGTATGTTCCCAGTAGGGGAGTTTTAAATCTCTCCAGATGATTCTAATATGTAGTGAAGTCTGGGAACCACCAGGTAGAGCTGAGTTAAGGGCAGTGTAGCTGTAAGGGTAGCTTCAACTCTTCTTGTGAATTTCTATCTCTTAAAGTATGTACTGGATCCAATATTTTAAAGTGTTAAGATTTGATAGCGCTACGTGATAGTTACAATTTAATTTTCTATATTTTTCTGCTTCTCGAAATTTCAAAAAGGGGAAGGGAGGAAGAAAGGAAGGAAGGGAAGGAGACAAGGAGGGAGGAAGGAAAGAAGGAAAGCAAGGGGAGGGAGGGGAGGGAACAGATTCTACTCCTGCTAACTCGGTCACCCATGCCAATGCTACATCTAGCTGTTCAGGGCAGAAGATTGTATCAGGTTCTCTTATTCATCTGTTGTCGCTTTACTAAATTTGTTGCCACTTAACTGGAGCAGAAGAGTGGCAAGAAAAAGGCCCTGGAATGCTGCCCCTGTCAGCTGATCCTGGTCCTACAGACATGGGAAACACCCAGCTCCAGCTCAGTATGCCATAGGTGGTAGCAGATGTGTGTTTACACATTTTTGTAACCTATTGGCGGAATTATGTTTGGATTTTTGACATTAGTCATTCAGTGTGAACCTACTGTGTGTAAGACACAATCAAGGGTTCAATTTTGTCATCAAAGGTTACACCTGTAGCTGGGCACGGTGGCTCATGCCTGTAATCCCAGCGCTCTGGGAGGCAGAGGAGCAAGGATTGCATAAGTCTAGCAGATCGAGACTAACCTGGGCAACATGGTGAGACCTGGTCTCTACAATACATTAAAAAAATTAATCGGGTGTGGTGATGTGGCACCTGTAATCCCAGCTATGTAGAAGGCTGAGACAGAAGGATTTTCTGAGCCCAGCAGGCCGAGGCTGCGATAGCTGTGATGGTGCCAACTGCAGTCCAGCCTGGGCAACAGAGTGAGACTCCTATGAGGGAAGAAGGGAGGGAAGGAAGGAAGAAAGGAAGAAAGGAAGGAAGGAAGAAAGGAAGGAAGGAAAGGATTATACATGTAAAGCAAAATACACTCTAAAGCTGTATAGCAATCTCAGCACTAACATTTATAGGTGGACACTTACAAATTTACTAAAATAGACCATCTTAATTAAGTGAAACACATCTCTTCTTGCTAACAGAAATCAGTAGTTAGATTGATAAAGTGAGATGGTTTGAGAGTTTTAGCAGCTATTACTTGATGGGTGTCAAGGTGGAAATGTTGATTTATGGAGAAATATGAAAATAAGGAATAAAATAATCTCTGTAAATACTCATTTTCCTTGGCAAAACTGTCCCCTGGCAGGAAAAAAAGAAAGGAAGGAAGAAAGAAATGCTGCCGTTACTTGTTTCTACCTAAAGAGAGTCGAAGCAGTTGGACTAAACAATATATTTCAAACCTGACAGCAAGTAAAAACCCCCCAAGGAGATTTTTTTAAATGTTGGGGTCCCCCACAAATTGACTGAACCAAAATATGGGGGAGTCTAACAGCAAGGGTTCAGAACTACAGGACTTAAGTGAACAGGCTTTTTATAATTAGCCAATTCAGTAATTTTCAAAATAGTTATTTTTAAATTGTTGGAACCTTTTCTTCAAACCTAATTAAAGCAAGTAATTAAATATATAAAATTTGTGTTGTGCTGGCTTAATCAAAATTGGGAGGGGAGTGCTGGGGTTGGCAAGAGAGTGAATCAGAATCCATGCCTGCTGGCAGGTTCTATACTTCCTTCTGCTCTCCACGCCTCTGTGGTTCTGGACTCCTTAGAGCCAAATTCAAAACTTCTCATCTGATTGTTTCTTTTATTACATTTATTTATTTATTAGAGATAGGCTTTTGCTCTGTCGTTCAGGCTAGTGTGAACATAGCTCACTGTAGCCTCCTAAACCCAAGGGATCCTCTCATCTCAGACTCCCGAGTGGCTGGACTACTACGGTGCATACCACCACGCCTGGACATTTTTTTTTTTTTTTCAAAGATAGAGTCTCTCTGTGTTGTCCAGACTAGTCTCAACTGAACCTCCCGCCATGGTGCTGGAATTACAGGCATGAGTCACTGCCCCTGGCCCTCATCTGAAAATTTCTTTTTTTTTTTCCACCATGCAGTTTTATTTTGTATAATTATTTTATTTTATTTTTAAAATGTGGGGTACAAATAAGGGTTAGGTGCATACATGGTCATCATACAGGTAAGGTGTGGGTACCCTTATTGATGTATTGATGTTATGTGACATACCCCTCCCCCACAGTGTCCCACTACTGACAATCCCTTTCCTATAGTATTGTGAAAAACGTTCAGGGTCCACTTATGAGTGACACATGTGGTACTTGGATCCTTGTTTCTGTGATAAATCACTGAGTATTATAGACTCTAATTCCATCCAGGTTGCTGCAAATTTCATAATTTTGTTTTTCCTTATGGCTACATAATATTCCATTTTCTTTATTCAGTCTACTTTCGATGGGCAGCATGGTTGGCCCCATGTTTTTGCTATGGTGAATAAACATACGTGTGCAGGTATCTTTATTATAGAGTGATTTGAGTTCCTCCAGGCATATTCCCAGAAGGGGGATTACCGGGTCGTTTGGAAGGTCGATTTTCAGATTTTTTAGAAATCACCACACTGTTTTCCACAGAGGTTGTACTAGTTTACGTTCCCACCAACAGTGTGTAAGTGTTCCCTTTTCCAGGAGGTGTATGCTGTTTGTCGGTGCCTAGGTGTTGATTAATAGCCTTTCTAAGATATCTATAAAAATACACACTGATGATATAAAGATAAGGAAAATTACAACAATGGTTGCAGGCTTAAGAAAAACTACAAAATGTCTTACTGAGAGCTTTGTGACGGTGAGGGGGGTGCTATCATCTGTCCACATGGTTTAACACGGAGGTAGCGGAAGGGACCACATGAACTCACGATTCCACACCCACATCCAATCTTCCACCAATCAGCTCCTCTTTCAACCAACATTTTCCAGTAGAGGAGCACTAAGGTTACTGGTTTGTGTGTGTGTGTTTTTTTTTAAAGATATTAACCTAAGCTGTTAATTACTGTTGCTGTTTAATGATTCACTTATGATAATTAACGTAATAATTCTTTGTACTTGTGCCCTCAAGCAATTCTGTGAAGGACATTATTTTAAAAATTCAACAAATATAACAAGCAGTAACTGTCCAAGCAGTACTATTTAAGTGCTATTTCATGAATTATAATATTTCAATTCCATTAACTTAAAAGGATTAGCTTCCAAGGGACTGTTGTCTTCTGATCCTATTTCATCTTAATTACTCTTGCAATACCAATAACATGGGAGTTTGTACTGCATCTTTCTTTCACAGGATTTTTATTCATAGTGAAAGTGAGAATATAAAAAAGAGAGGTTGGAGTCCTCCAGTTCAATTAAATCTAACAATTCTTTATGGAATGCCTACTATGAGCTGGACATAGAGACAGTCAGTGGTTCAAGGCGGGGCAATGGGGTTTATGATATAACAGCTTCAATTCACTGAGTACTTGCGGTATACCAGACTTACAAATGTAATCTTTAATCTTCATAACAGCAGTAAGAGTAGAAATCATAATCACTATTTTGCAACAAGGAAGGAAAGAAGAGTTAAATGACTTGCTCAGAGCCACCCAGCTAATATTCAGCAGACCCAGAATTTAAACCCAGGCATGACATGCTAGGAAATTCTGCCTTTTCCTACTAGAATACGTAAGCAGAAGACTCTGAGCAAAACTGAAACAGGCAATTTTTGTCTGTGGTCTCGCTGACATCCCTACCTTACGAGATCCTATTACTCTATTGGAGTTCTCCTTCCTCACCTCTTTTCTAGAACTTTCTTTGCACTAGAAAAGTTCTCTAGATTTTAAGCACAACATAGAAACAGTTCATTTGGAAATGTTCTTTCTATGAAGTCTCTTATACTCTAGACCAGAGCTGCGCAATAAAACTTTCAACAATAAGAGAAATGTTCTATGTCTGCACTGTTCAATATGGTGGCCACTAGCCCCACGTGGCTACTGAGCTCTCAAAGTGTGGCTGATGGGATTTATTTTACTTTAATTAATGCAAATTTGAACTTAAGTTTAAGTAGCCACACGGGGCTGGTGCCCATTGTATTGGACAGCGTAGCTCTAAGATATTCACCATGAATTTAGAACATTCTTTATCCAAGTTTTGTTTTTTCAGATCCTGCTCTTCTGGAACACAGAATCACTCATAGCATCTGATACATTGATGGTGATTAATCTGTATATGTACGTTCCAGAAAAGATGGTTACATTTGAACAGAGGCCTTCTGGATGGGAAAATGTATGTATTCAGATGAAATGAAATGCCACTGGGGAAAATAATTTTTTGATCAAAAGGGCCTTTCAATTTCATTAATTCTGTAACATGTGAACAGCCAGATGTTGGTCCCACGTAATATGTTTTGTCATATCCACCCTTTATAATAATCAAGAAATTTGTATCATATATTTTGACATAGAACTCAGATGTTTTCAAGTGATTTTTCAAATTTTCCCAGAGTTCATTTTATTTTGCTTTCTTCTTTTTTTTTGGTAAAATACTGCTGCCAGAAGCCCAAAGGCAACAACCTGTCACATACCTGTAGCAGGTCCCTGGAAGACACTAGAAGCCAGAACAGGCTCTCTACCCCAGGGATATTACATTATCCCCCAGAGTTACAAGATTGAAGGTTTTCAGAGAACAAAATTGAAGGTTTTTAGAGTATAAAATTGAGGAGGAACAAAGTGTATAGCTGAGGCACAAAACCAGACAATAAGGGCTGACCTCATCCAATCAAGGAACTTTGAAAAAAAGAAAGAGGCAGAGGACTAGAAGAGAGGTAGACAGGGATCAAAGCAAAAGCTGGAATCCAAAGACTAGTAAGACAACTCCAAATTATGGCCAGGTGGGAGGGGACATGTTCCAAGATGCTTACAAAACAACACAAGGTCTCAAAGCTGCTTTTGGAGCTCATTGGTTTGAGAGGGCATTTGCTTTCTGAAAGGTCACTTAGTTGAACCTAATATTAAAATGGCTGACAGAAAGATCTGTGAGGTTTTACTTTGTTCCAATCCATTCTTTTTGCGTGTGCACAAATTTAGTGCAGATCTGTAAACGGGCCACCTGCTTCAGGGGACGGACCTGTGTCAACCTAAAAGAAACTCAGAGAGACAGGCTTTCCGGAACAAATGAGTTTATTTGGAAATAGCAGAGGATTACAATCCAGGATATTCACGCTCTGACAGATCACAGGCATATTCAGGGCGATCCAGGAAAGGGAAGCTTTTCAAGACAGAGAGAAGAGGTTTACGTAAGCTGCTTTGAAACAAGGTTTGTAGGACACAAGCTCATCGCATTGAATATTTGTCGGTTGGTGGAGACCACCTTTGCTAGCTAAGTGTCCTCGTGTATGTGGCCTATCTGGAATACTGCAACCTTGAGGAAGTTCGTGTCATAAGTCCTGTTGCTGGACTATATGCAGGAATGTCTCGTGATAATAAGTCCTGCTACAGGCATGTGTGCATGAAGCCTTCTTCTTCAAGACCTTGCCTGACTCTATTTTGTTAGTTTGACCTAAGTGACTCCATTTTGGTGCTAACTACTTTCACACATGGTAGGAAAAGAAAGGTAGGAATCCACAGAGAAAAACTGAATAGAATTCTAAATAAATGCCTCCAAATTTTTATTCAAAAACAACTCAGGGAAAACCATACTTGTATATATCGCCAGTCTTTATTCTCAGAAATGTTTTAATAAAGTATGGTACACACACACACACACACACACACACACACACACACACACACACACGTATGCATATCATAAAATACTATTCATCCATAAAATATAACAAGATAATATATTTGGGGTTTTTCTGTTGTTTTTGCTTTTTCTTTTTTTGAGTTGGAGTCTCACTCAGACTGGAGTGCAGTGGCTGCTCCCAGCCACCGCAGCCTTGACCTACTGGGCTCCGGCGATCCTTCCGCCTCAGCCTTCCAAGTAGCTGGAACTACAGGCGCGTGCTACCACGCCCGGCTGATTTTTGATTTATTGTAGAGATGAGGTTTCGCCAAGTTGCCCAGGCGGGTCTCGAACCCGTGGGCTCAGGCAATCCACTCACCTCTTTGAAGCAACTAGGATAGAATTGGAGAGCGTCCACCATCCTATGAGAAGTAACAAAGGAGTAGAAAATCAAACACCACATGTTCTCACTTATTCGTGGAAGCTCAGTGAAGGGCCTGTAAGGGCATATAGAATGGTATAATGAATATTGGAGACTCAGAAAGGGGAAGGTGAGAAGGGGAAAGGAATACAAAAATCACCTATCCAGTACAATGTGCGCTAGTAGGGGGGACAGGTATACTTAAAGCCCGACTTCTTCACCACGACACAATCCATCCATGTAACTGAAAACCACGTGTATCCGTAAAGCTATTGAAATTTTAAAAAAAATTCTTAAGAAACAAAAAGAAATGTTTTAATTCTTCCATTCACAATCAGCAGACCTTCACTCTGGGTTACTCGCATGAAAGCACCCTGTAGCACAATTCTTACTGACATTAGAGGGTTGCTCTCTGAGGAAAGCATGAGGGTTTATATTTCTATCCATCAGATATGGCTCTTCAGGTGCCCAGAGTCTCTTCCCTCAGGCACACTGAGCATGACAGCATCAAGTCACCAGATATGAAGGACCATGATTTTGCAATGAAAATAATAATTGAGGTGGGTAAAATAAAACCTCCTTTAAGAGGGTTCACAACCATTCATTTTCTGTCTTTGGAAGATCACACTCAGCATTGTCTTAAGTGGTTAGTGTGTGCTTTGGATGCAAGACTGGGAATGAGAGGCCAGGCGATCTATTCTGTGGCGGGTTTTCCTTAGAACCTTTCCTAAGCCTTTGGAAAAGGTGACTCTGTTGTGCTCGCTGCTCTAACTCTTTAGGTTTCTT
Source organism: Carlito syrichta (assembly GCF_000164805.1). NCBI lineage: Eukaryota > Metazoa > Chordata > Mammalia > Primates > Tarsiidae > Carlito > Carlito syrichta. The sequence goes on from NW_007232072.1 coordinate 276,528, forward strand.
TCTGCATACATATTAAAAGGGGCTTATTCTCCCTGACAGGGCCTTTCTGATTTGACAGAATGGTGTAAGATATATTCACTCAAGTGAGAAAAAAAGAAATTGAAGTCTGTTTATATTTCCTTTAGGCCATAAGCTTCTTAAGCAGAGATGGTCACGTTTTTACTCCTAAGTGGACTGGAACGGTAGCATAACATTCTGCATCTAATTAGTCATTTCATTAATTTTATTGGAGCCACGATGGTGACTCCTGGCCTAATTAGAAGGAATCGCCCTTGGCTTCTAGGCTTAAAGATAAGCCCTTGTCAGATGGAGGGAGAAATGCACTTTACAAAAGACACGACTATCAGTGACCATGGCACTACTAACTCTGCTTGGTATTTGTTGTTTCTTTTATGGTCTTCCTGTCATGGCTCTCCTTGGGGACTATCAGAAGGTGGTGCCCACTAACCGGAGAGGAGTAGGAAGAGCACAAGTGTCCACTGTGTTGTGATTTGTGGCTTTAGAATATTGGTGTCAGCCTTATCAATTGATTATTGTGTTTTTTAAATTATAAAATAATTTGAATATATGTGCATGTTTATTTGTGTGTATATGCATATGTGTGCATATGTGTGTGTATGTGTGTGTATATTTTTTTAATCAAAGGATATTACAGTACTCTCAGAAAAGTTGATGATTGTTACCAAATTCATAATCTACAGAATGGTGAATATTCAAACAAACTTTCCCCAAATCACTTTGTAGCTAATCTTTCTAGCTCATCCAAGGGTGCCCGTGATAAGCTTCTGCCAACACCCAGGGGAACACTTCCACTGTGTCCAAGTCCACCACGATTCCAAAGCTATAAGAAGGCAATTTCTTCTTCACACCTCAGAGAATTTATTTTGCTGCCTTCAGAAACCAGTTCCTGTCCCCCTGTTTTCTCATAAGAATTCATTATAAAAAAGGTGACTTCACAAGGAACAAATGGTGAAGCAGAAAGATTTAGTTGTCATCGTGTTTGGATGGTTTTATATCCACTGTTTAATTTTTACAGTGCAAAGTACAATTAATATTTGAGTCTGTCTAGCCATGAGGAAATAGAGATTACTGTTATTACTGAAAATAATTCCTTTTTGTGTCTTCTCACATCCTGGAAGCCTAATCCTTCCAAGTTCATCTAAGGTTTCCCCTCTCCATGACAACCTCATCCAGGGATTTCTGTCTGCCCTGGTGTTTTATTACATATAAGCGAAGACTCACAAGCTGCTTTGTATATTTTTGTCAAAAGAAAAAAAAACTTGTTGAGGATAGGAACTAAGGTATATGCAGTATTCCTTTAGAAGCCCATTCAGTATCTAAAAGCAGCTGGGTACTAAAGGGACCCTCCATAAATATTTGCTAAATTGAAAATAACAGCAAATGTTAAGTCAAGACAAGACCTAGGAATCACTGTAACTATTCATCATCTCTTACCTAGAATTTAAATAATTTCACAAATATTGCCTTACATCTGTTTATTTACACCAATTATAGCATGCTTCACGGGTAGGAGGATGGCTGGGATGAGTGTTATGGACTTGGTCTTGGTTGTTCCTGGGAGAGGAGGATTAGGGAGAAGAAGAGAAAGAAACTCAATTCTCACCAAGCAGACTAGGGCCCCAAAGGGAAATATTTAAAATGCAAATGGGAATCATATCACTGTCTTTCTTAAAATTGGCCAACAGCTCCCCATTACCTTTAGAGGAAAAGCCCAAACATTTCCTTGAAGTAGTGGCCAAACCCTTCTGAATCTAGCCTTTGGTTTTTGTCCAGTCTCATGTCTCCCAGACACATCATGACAGCTCCATGCATAATGTTAAAGTTGTCCTCTTGGCCTGCTGTGCTGTCTCGTTTCCTTTCCCTGATTAATTCTTGTTCATTCTGCAAAGCTCATATCAGGCATCACCTTCCCCAAAAAGCCTTTCCAAACATATCTATTCTGGATTACTTTCCCTTCCTGCATGTACCTACTGAAACTTTGCTTACTTAAGTATGTCACCTGTCATATAACAACATCATTTTCTGTCTTCCTCACCAATCCAAGTATTTAGTAGGTGGTTTTTTTATAAAGGGTTTGTCTTAGTCCTTTTGGACTGATATGACAGAACTATACAATAGACTGGGTGGCTTATAAACAACAGAAATGCATCTCTCACAATTTGAGAGGATGGGAAGCTCGAGGTCAAAGGGTTGGAAGACTGGGTGTCTGGTGATGGCCATCTTCCTGGTTCATAGGCAGCCATCTTTCTACTGTGTCCTCACATGGCAGAGGGGCAAAGAAGCTTTCTGTGGCCCTTTCATAAGAGCACTAATCGCACTTATGAATGTCCCACCCTCATGACCTAATCCCCTCCCAAAGACCCTGCTTTCCTAATAGTAACCCTTTGGGGACCAGGGTCACACATATGTTTGGAAGGGACACAGCATTCAGTCTATAGTTTTATAGTGGGTAAGAGCATGAGCTCTGAAATAAGATGTCCTGGGTTATGACTTCATCTCTGTCACTCATGGGCTGTAAGACCTTGGATAGAGTTATTTACCCTCCCTGTCCTTCACAGCAGTGCCCACATGGGTTGTTATGATAATTAAATAATGTAGTGCTATTAAATGCTTAGCACAGTGAAGAAAGTAGTTACTTGTCCATTTATTTGCTTACTTTTTTGTTTTTTGGGGTTTTTTTGAGTCAGAGTTTCACTGTCACCCAGGCTGGAGTGCAGTGCCACGCTTACCACCACCACAGCCCTGTCCTGCTGGCCTCAGGCGATCCTTCCACCTCAGCCTTCCAAGTAGCTGGACTACAGGCACGTGCCGCTATGCCCTGCTAAATTTTTTTAATTGATCGTAGACACGAGTTCTCACCAAGTTGCTCAGGCTGGTCTCGAACCCCTGGGCTCAGGCAGTGCCCTCCCAAAGTGCTGGGATTGCAGGCATGAGCCACCAACCCCAGCTGTATTGTTTTTTCTTTCCCTTCTGGAGTGTAAGCTCCAGGAGAACATGAAACATGTCTCCTTGTTCACTGCTGTATCCCTATCACCTAGAACAATCTCTGCAATACCCTAGGAGCCCAATGCATTTTGCAGACTATCTGTTGAACCGATGTATCAGTGAACGACATGTGAGTTCATCATAGTAACTTAAAGTCACTACTCACTAGCCAGTTTTCTACAGAAGTGGAAGTACACCATCTTCCTGATCCCTAAACATAGTAGATACTCAGCAAATATTGGTACCTTACCCTTCCCATTGTCAGCCACAATCTCTTGCATGAAAATGAGACCCTTTGGCAATATCCGCTTTGGAGTTTGGTGACAGTGACAAATATGAGTACAAATATCAGCAATTGCAATCTCTGTTTCAGACATGCACATATACCAACCGCTATGAACAAGGACAGTCATAACGATTTCAAAACAACTCACGCAAAGCAACTTCTTAGTTATCACTCATATCTCTACAGATATTGGAATCCAAATCTTTGTAGAGTTTATATCCTCAACCAGAAATTCATATTTTGTAGTCACTGACATCATCATATAACAAATAGAACTTGACATTTTTCAATATGAGAAATTTATCGTGACTACTTTTTTCTGCAGAAGAAATTTTTAAAACATCTCAAGCAAGGAGAGCATGATATGCCAAAAATTTTTTTGATTCAAGGGCTATTTTTTTTTTACAAATGGAGTTTGGGGAACATTGCTAAATTCATCAAAATTTGAACTTATTTTTGTTCAAGCTCACTGGCAATCTAGTATATAGGAAAGAGTATTGGACAGGGAATAAGAAGGTTAGGTTTTATTACCACTCAGTTTGCCCCTACTTGGCCACATGACTTTTAACAATGACTATACTTCTCATTATGAGTAGAAGCAAGTTGTGGCAGTTGGTCTCCAAAGTCTTTGGAGACTTACTAATGTGATAATATTTAAGAATGATGGGGTTAGGTGAAATAGACTTTGAAAGCAAAGCAGTTATTTGTTCCATTACCTTGATTTTCTTATAAATTCACCTTTTGTTTGTAAAAATTGCAAAAAAACACATGCTAAAGAAGATGTGAAATTTGTTATTTTTATGGGCTGGGCATGGTGGCTCATGCGTGTAATCGCAGCACTTTAGAGACAGGAGGATTCCTTGAACCCAGGAGTTCAATAGCAGCATGGAAAACATAGTAAGATCTCATCTTTACAAAAATTTAAAAAATTAGTTAAGTGTGGTAGCACACAGTAGTAGTCTCAACTATTCAGAAGGCTTAAGTGGGATGGTCACTTGAGCCCAGGTGGTTGAGGCTGTGTTGAGCCATGATTATGCCACTGCACTCCAGCCTGGGTGACAGAGTGAGAACCTGACTCAAAAACAACAACAACAACAAGGTAAGAAATGTGTTACTTTTGTGTAGGGAAGAGGTATAAGTGGTAGGTTGTGGTGGAAGATGGAGGTAGGATGGATTGAAAAGGGTTGAGAAGAACTGGTCTTGTGAAACTGGATGTGGGTACCAGTTGTGTGACATTAAGTTCCTTTGTCTCTCTCACCCTGTTTCCCAGCATTCACTCTATGTGATGAGGATAATAACCTTCCTGCCTACCTCACACACTTCTGAAGAAAATCAAGTTTTTATATAAGCTTGTGGAGATGCTTTGAAGTGGTAAAATCTACAATGGCAGTTTCCATCATCCTAACAGCCACACAGTAATGTAAGGACAAATAACACCATAGGTGACGTGAATCTTGTTCACAATTCAAATGTACAAAAATGTAGTTAATTTTCCACCTTTCAACTTAATGTCTGTTTTAAACTTTGGAACTCAATCTCAGTCACTCTCCTGCTTCCTTCCTACAGAGTGGATGTGGTAGGAGTGAGAGGTACCTGGTTGCGAGGGTCATCTCTCCATGTGATATCTTCTGGGGCATCCACTCATCTTTAACTGTGGACCCACATGGCTTGCGAGCGGCATATCCTTTCTTTCTGTCCAACTGGTCCCCTTAGGCCCCACCACTCTCCCTGCTGTCTGTGCCTTCTTGGAGGTACAGGAGACTCCTGTGAGGCTATCTAAGGTCCCTCTTCCTAAATTCTCTCTAAAGTCTCTCTTGGGAGTCTTCCTGTCCCTGGGCTTGATCGGCTTTTTTCATCTGTCGCTGGGTTCTAAGATAATCTCTAGGCCTAGCTAGATATTAACAGGAAGGAAATATCTGTCTTCTGCTCTCTAGTCTCTTTACCTGGTCTGAAGAAACCCCTTCCGGCCCTAGAGCAGCTTTGCTTCCCTTATAACTTCCTCCTTCCCAAATATTTTGTTTTTCCTCAAAGCCCTCCTCATTCCCCGTGAGGCCCAAGGTTTGGCCGCTCACGCTTCGCTCTCCCCAGCTCTCCACAGAATCACATCCTTCCTCGAGTTAATGAGCATAGAATTGCCTGGATACCTGAAGGGATGGCGACAGTAGCGGAAAACACTGACTGAGAGGCGGAAACATCTGTTAATATTTTAACAACCCGCTACTGCTACCAACAATAATAATAGATGTGTGGAAATAGACCTGGATCCGTCGAACTTGAAACAGTCCGCCCAGAAAAAAGAAAGAGAAGAAGAGAGAGTTCATGTAATGAGGAAAGGAAAAAAAATAACATGTGGTCTCTGCAACAAGGTTGTTTTTGACCCCTATTAGATTCCCGGCAAGCTGCATAGTTGTGGCATGACTCTCCTACCCCTCACCTGCCTCTGAGTCCTTCGCTGAGGCTGTTCAGTACCAGGAAGGATACACCTGTCTCCTGCCCTCTGGCTTTCAGGTGGTGCCTGGGTCAGTATCCTTGGGGCCAGCATCTAATACACCGGCCGGAGTTGCTGATGAGCCAGCGGCCACCTTCCCTGCTTTACCCCTGCCTCCCAGGCCCCACCACTCCTACTAACCTGTCAGGCTGCATTTTCAATTACTGCCTTTGAAAAATGTCCAGGTAGACCTATTAAATCAATGGATGCGATGAGCTGAACAACAAGGTGATGGTAATTCTGTGGCCTCCCTTGGGATAATTGGTGACACCATGGGGTGTTGAAAATCCAAGCCTGAAAAATCATTGCTTTGAAGAAAGGGAGGACAGCAACTGAACTACTGCCTCCATTAAAATGCGTGAAATTTCAATAATGTCCTTGTTCTTCTCAGCGCCCATCAGCCTTCATTTTTTTTTTAATCCACTGAAAAGTCTAAATATTTATTAACTTCAGTGCACAGGATTTATTGTGGTTGTATTCAGCCAGGGCACAAACACATTTTTATTTTTTAATTTTTTGAGTTGGAGTCTCACCCCATTGCCCAGACTGGGGTGCAGTGGCACGCTCACAGCCACCCCAGCGTTGACCTGGTTGCCTCAGCCTTCCAAGTAGCTGGAAATACAGGTGTGTGCTACCATGCCTGGCTAATTTTATTTTTTTTCTTAATTGTAGAGACAAGGTCTCACCCTGTTGCCCAGGCTGGTCTCAAACCTATGGGCTCTGGCAATTCTCTCGCCTCAGTATCCCAAAGTGCTGGGATTACAGGCTTGAGTCACTGTGCCTGGCCCACAAACACATTTAAAAATATATATATATGGCACTTTAAAAACAGCATCATTTACAAATAATTAGGAAATAATCATGTTTTTAATGTATTTTATATGCTTAATAGAGCTAAGTTCTCACCATGTTGCTTAGGCTGATCTCAAACTCCTAGGCTCAGTTTCCCAAAGTGCTAGGATTACAGGCATGAGTCACCATACTCGGCCCAATTGTGTTTCTATTTCTTTATGTGTGTGTGTGTTTCTATTTCAAAGACATAAGGTACTACCTACTTTTAAAAAGTGACCGGAGCCGGGCTTGGTGGCTCAGCCTGTAATCCCACGCTTTGGGAGGCTGAGGTGAGTGGATTGCCTGAGCCCCTGGGTTTGAGACCCGCCTGGGC